>NC_133753.1:113677305-113981851 GCF_036562045.2 Rhinolophus sinicus
AGGTACAGCTGTAGTCTTGACCACTGATAAAGCAAAAGTGCTGAGCCACCTTTGAAATCCAAGAAAGTGAAACAGGACTCTTGCAGGTACAGTACTAGCATTTCTGATGCTGGCTTTATTTTTATATGATGGTGGCCACTTATGGTGGGACCAATACTGTCCAGTTCTAAAAAGACTCAATTAGAAAAGCCATGCTACCTGTCCTCATGCTTGTTTTGAATTCCCTGGCTCCCTCCCTCTAATAGGCAAAGAATCTGGCCCAAGTACCAAAACAGTATTATGAAATTCATGATTTTTGCTTCTTCTTCTTCCTATGTCTAATTAACCCCTAGTGGTTTTCATGAAGCTAATTTGCATCAGCCCCTTTTCATATTGGAGAGATGGAGGACTATTGGTACTGTGTGTGGGCAACTCACAGATTTGAACTTTAAGCACGAAGGTAGCATGAGTGCCCAGCCTCACCTTCAAACTCTCTGACCTGCTCTGGAGGATGGAGAGCATGGTGCATTTGAGGAAGAAAGAAGCCAGTATGGACAGCAAAAAAAAAAAAAAAAGAAAGAAAGAAAGAGCATGAGGGTGTCACTGGCAGGAGCTAAAACTGATGCGATGGAAGAGGGTCAAATTATGTCAGACATATGGCCATATTATAAAAATCTATTGAGTTTTATGGAAAAGGCAATGGGAAATGTACTGCCTTTGTTAAAGATTCAGAAGAGCAAATAAATTCAAAATGTTTAAGAAATCTCAGAATAGCATAAACATTCTGCTGGAAAAAACACCTCAAAAAATGGTAATTTGATTGCGATGACTCCTCTTTGATCAGTGACTGAAAGAGAGACAAAAGAAAAAAAAATCATTGAATTCCTCTGTTTATGCCATTCACTCAGGGAGCAAGAGCCTCACCGGGCCCCACTGTGACAGATACGGAACAGGCCTGGGAAGATCATAGGGCTCTGCTCCCAGCCAACCGGCAGCGAATCAAACAGCCAAGACAGAGAAGGGATGGCTTTAATAGTGTCACAGAAAAATGTGTCTCTATGGAAAAATACACACACACACATGCATGTATATGCATACAAACATACATGTATGTGTTTATATCTGTGTATACAGAGGGTGCCAAAAAAAGTATGCATATTTTTAAAAAGGAAAAAACTGTATTAAAATAATAATAATATATACCGATAACAAAAGATGAATACAAGTCATGTATACATTTTGGGGCACTCTCAGTATATATACACACGTAGATATTTACCATTTTCTTACTGCCTTCTAAAACAATTCTATCTTAGTAACCATGGGAGTTTAGGAGGCATGTAGGGGAAGAGTCAATGGAAGGAGACCCTATGACTGGCGGCTGAAGAGAAACTTTAGTGAAAACTGAAATGTGTTCACTCAACAGAAATTTATTGTGTGAATTCTGTTTTCCAGTCTTATTTTAAATAATGAGGGACACAGCAGGAAATAGAACAGATAAAATGTTCACCTTCGTGTAGTTGTCTGAAGGAGAAAGGCAGATGATAAACCTATAATCAAGCAAATATGTAGGATTAGTACAATGAGGGAAATTAAGTCGGGAAGAGAGATAGTGGACGGTGACCAAAACACCTCATAGGTAAGATAGGGTTTGAACAAAGCCCCAAGGGAAGGATGGAGCCCACCATGTGAACATCTGGGGAAGAGGCAGCAGTAGGAGCCACGAGGGCAGGTGTCCTGAAGCAGAACATGCCAGTGCGTGGGCACAAGAGGTCAGAAACAGTGCAGAGGGCTGGATCGTCTTCAGTAAGGACTGTTATTATTGTTTGCTATATGGTGGGCAATATATGATCTCTATTTTCTACACAGTCATTTAGTAAATCCTCACAACTGGTCCTGCCAGTGGACAGAATGCAGCAAATGGCTGAGTCCTGACTTACAATGGCTTCTAGGCTATAAATTCAGGATAAGCAGAGAAGGCCCAAAGCACCTGGGCTAAAGTAAGAATATGATTAAAGGAAGACCTATATTGGAGGACAGGTCATATCTTAAAAAATAGTTACAAGCTCCAAGTGTTGAAATTTGGCTCGAGAAGGTTAACCTGTGGACCACACACAGACCTCCAATGATGACAAGAAAATTCTCTATACCAGCTATCATATCTGCATGACCTTTTAGCAGAACACCATCCTGGAACTTCCATTCTTTTGTGTTTTTATATGTTGTAGCTATAGAGAATGCATTCATTCCCATAGATTTACTTTAACAGAACCTCCACCCCCACCCCCACGTCTCAGCCTTATAGTTAGGTTGAGGATGAGCCCCTGCCCTTCCTCAGAGTCAGGGACAAACCCTGAGTGACTCAAGCCCATCCATTATTCAGTGCTGTTGGTCGCAATGCTCAGTGATGACACACAACCTAAGCAAGTCGAATGAAAGTGACCCTCAGAACGTTTGCTAGGAATCCTGGGTATATTTGTATGTAGAGTTGCCATAGTAAAGTATCACAGACTGGGTCGCTTAAAGACCTGAAATCTATTTCCTCTCAATTCTGGAGACTGGAAGTCCAAGATGAAGGTGTTGGCAAGGTTGGTTTCTCTTGAAGGTGCTCTCCTTGGTTAGTCTTCTCTCTGTCTCCACATGATTGTCCCTCTGCATGGTTCTGTCTCCTAATCTCCTCTTCTTATTAGGGACACCAGTCATATTGGATTAGAACTCTCCCTAATGACCTCATTTTAACTTAATTACCTCTTTGAAGACCCTATTTCCAAATACAGCCACATACTGAGTTACTGGAGGTTAGGACTTCAACATATAAATTTGGGGAGGACACATTTAGCCTGTAACACTGAGACAAAGATGAATTTTCCTGGGAACCACCCTGAGAGGTTTTCCTTTTCCCCCCAGAAATACTGGTGTGGGGATATGAGGTCTTCAAAGGAAACAGCAATTCTGTGACCTAGAGGGACAATAAAAGGTCCTTTGTGAAAACTTTTGAATTGTTATATCAAACCTTGCCTACTGAGACAAATGAATCTTTTGAGTTACATGGACCAGTACATTCTTTTTGCACTTACACCCACTTTTAGTTTGGTTTTCTATTAACTGCAATTAAATTATTCCTTACACATAAAGCCTAGAGTGAGTTCATTGATTTAAAAATTAATAATATATGGGATTTATATTCAAAGTTCAAATCACTTTTTTCCTACACCACCACATAAAGCCTCTCTCTGTCTCTCTGAATCTCAAACAAGTCAAGATCCCCAGATAGCAATAGACACAGAAATAAAATATAAATGTAGCACAAATGAAAGCACATTCTTTACTACTAAAGAAAGCAACAAAACAGTATTCCAGACGAGAGTACTAAGAAGGCAATTGAGAACAGGAGTTGCTAAATTCCACCAGTTACAGTGATAGTTTTTATTTGTCTTTGAATAAAGATAGGCTTGTGCAGCATGCAGCCTAGTCTCAGTCTCCTTTCCTTTAATAAACAAGCAGCTCCTCTGCTGAACACACAATTTTTCTGCCCCAGAAACTTGATCCCTAGAGAGAAATACATATCGGATGTGTGGGTCCATCATCATTATATATAACAGATCTTTTTAGCAAAACAATCCGAATTAGGAGGTAACAGCTTTTCCTCTTTTATGATAAAGGCCAACTCCAGAGATTCATGTCATGCTATTTAAATAATCACTCTTTCAGATTTTACTTGTGTTAGAGTTTTCTCCCAGGTTTCAGGCTAAATGCTTAAGTTGCCTAGAAAATTCAAAAGAACAAGATTTTCTGAATGATTCCCAATGTTTCTTTCTCCTTGAAAAAAAAAAAAAATGGGAAAATGATTTTCTCATAAAATGCTAAAACATTCTGTTCTTGATTCCTTATAAGAAGAAAACAATATGAAGGAAGTTTCATGAAGGAAATAATTCTGTGCTGCCAAAATAGTTGAGCTGAAGAGTCAAAGTTCAGAGGTACTACTTTCCTCTGAAATATGTTTCCTTGAAAATAAGACCGGTTCTTATGTTAATTTTTGCTCCAAAAGATGCATTAAGGCTTATGTGCAGGGGATGTCATCCTGAAAAATCATGCTAGGGCTTATTTTCCAGTTAGGTCTTATTTTCGGGGAAACACAATATATCATGTTGTCCCAAATCATTTTCTATTTCCCTGTTTAAAGCATTAGAAAAATTATAGATGTGAGCAGCTTATGAACAAAGACATATAGTTAACATTACATCATCAGTAGATGAGAACTCACACATTAGAAACTGTCAAAATGTCAAAACAAGTTCAGAGAACACAGAACTTTGAAGGAGGATGAAACTCACATACTCACACTTTAAAATGTAACAAGTATCTTAGTCACCTTACAGGGAGCTGTATGGTCTTACTCCTGGGTCTCATGTTGCAGGGGATTAAATGGTAATGAACTAAAGGGTTCTTGACCTCAATGATAAAGAATAAAGTTGCCTCCTCCCAGGATACGCAGACATTTTATTTATTCATTCCTTGTCCTAACAAGCCTCTCTCTCTGCTTTCACCTCAGGTCAGGAACTTTTGCCACCAGCCCCCGCCTTGTTTCTGTTTTAGCTATAGTCAATGCCCCTAAGATTATTTCATCTCTCTTACCTCAGTCAAAAATAAGCATCATCCTTTCAAAAATGTCTTTCAAGAAGAAATCGTACCACCTCAATATTTTAACACAACAGGTTTAGAGTGCTTTTAAGCAAAAATAGGACAGAAGTGGGGATATGATATTTTCTCTACAGTCTGTAATATGGGCATTAGTTAGTCATCATTCTTCGGAAGAAAAGAGTCAGCTATAGAGAAAAATTGCAGATTACATCTGCAACTCAGTGCAATTCAATTATACTGTTCAGTCACAGATCTATCTGGCCATTTACCACAAACTCAGATTAATGCTTGGGCTTTCTTGTTTTCCCTATTTATTGAAATGTCTCATGCAAAGCCAGCTGTGGAAGAATTTCCTCGAAAAGTTAATTCAGAAACAAAACAACTTGTAAATGGTTTTCAACTTTAGAGGGTAATTCCCCCTAATGCTTTCCAGTCAACCAAGAAAGCCCACTTACCAAGAGTATTGTATATGTTGAAAATATTATCTATGGTTATATTAGTGAGGATCTTTAAATAACCAATGTTGGAAAAATAAGACATTACAAGGTAAAAATAAACATAGTATGGCCTCTCTATTGACACAGCAGTTTGCCAAGTTTCCCTTTTCTGTCTTTTTTAACTAGAGAGAGAAATCAGCACTATCCAATAGAAATAAAATGTAAACTGCGTATGTCATTTAAAATTTTTTAGTTGCCATATTTTTAATGAAAATAAATGGTTAATTTTAATAATGTGACATAGATAATCTCTCTATATTGTACATTATATCTAAGTATTATAATGTCCAAATATTATATCTAAAATATTACATTTCAATATACAATCATATAAAACCATTAATTAGATACTTCACGTTCTTTTCTCATACTAAGTCATTGAATCTGGGATATATTTCACACTATATCACATCTCAATTCAGACTAAGCACATATCAAATGCTCAATAATCCCATATGTCTAATGGCTACCATATTGGACAGTGACAGCATAGAAATATGTTTTGTATACTCTGATTTACATGGTTATCATTATGTGTCACCATTTATGTAAACCTTTGACCTTGATATGCTTGTAAGGAAAAGCACTTCTCGAGAGAGGGAGGGGGAAAGAGAGGTCATTATTTTTCTTTCTCTAAATAGATTGCAACTGACCATTTTGAATAATCTAATCTATAAGCTCACACTTAAAACAAAAAAACTTTATTAAGGTTGCCAATTGCCCACTCCCCAAATATCAGCAGCATAATCTTCTGGGAGGATAAAGCTGAGTTGCTCACCACAGTAATGGAAAACACCAGCTTACCTTTCGTAGCATCTTAGAAAGAGGAAGACAAAGTCAGAATTTTTTGAAAATTGGAAGTATGGTATCGATCTTCCAATGCAGGGATTTCATTAGGGCTGGGTAAGGATTGTGATATAACAGTTGAGGATTAGTGGAAATAGCCAGTAAGGATTTTTAAAACAAGGGATTCAAAAAAATCTTTGGCAGAACTATCTGTTGATGCCGTACAGGGGTTTCAATACCAATAGCACCTTAGAGTCTGAAATGACTGCAAGTGCTCCAGCCATTACAACGTCTTTCCACCCATGAAGTAAGGTCACTTACTGAATTACCGTACCATTTCCACTGACATCCCATTGATTAGACCTAGAAAATGATCATGCCTAGCTGCAAGGTAGGCTGGGAACTGAAATCTTTATTCCAGAAAGCCATGTGCCTAGCTGAAACTAGGATTTCTTTTTCCATATAAAAATAAGAAACAGATTTAAGGGACTATTATCAGCTCTACTATATACTCTCAATTCTTTCTCTGACTTAAAAAATCATTCATTCATTCATTCATTCATTCAATATTAAATCACACAAAAATTTTATTGAGGGTCTATTTGTGCCAGACTGTATAGTAGTGACTGAGGAGAGGAAAATGGTTAGATAAGATAATACAGAGGGAGAGAGAAAGGCCACAGATAATTGCAGTACGTCACACATACTCGAATAAACTGTTTAAATAGATAAGGTCATGAACAACCAACTGCAGGTGTCGATAAAATTACACAGAGATGGGGTGACATGTACATTTGGTTTTACAAGGACAGATTAACAGACAAAGAAGGAAAATGTATTTCCAGGTTACACCTTGTACCATGAAGTATGATTTTTGAAGTACTATGTGGCATTTCTACTGCTCTGTTATAGTTATTAGTCAGACTTGATATATAAAACATGGCCCAGCTGATTGTTTGGTTAAAGCATTTAGTGATTTAGAGATTATAGGTCCCCTCACAATTGTTTTGGCTGCAGCCATCAGAACTGATGGTAAAGAGATGCTGATGTGAATGGATTGGCTATGTTGCAGCCTGTTCTGCCAGCAGACATAAGCTAAAAGACAGAGAAGTATACCAGCTACATTTATGTTCCGTTTCTCTAGCCCCACACCCATCCTACTAAAAAAATCCCCCATCTGCTCTCAGCCTCTCTTCTAGGCCAGTCATATTGCATCAGAGACCCTATAAGGCAGCAGCTTCCCAAACAGTCTTGGGATTACAGGAGGGCATCTTGCCCTGTGACGCCCTCACCCAACTTTGGGAAAGGAAATGATTCCCACATCCAGTAATGCCTTGCTCATCTTTTCCCAGAAAAAAATTAAAAAATAAAAATAAAAAACAAGGGAGATGTTTGGGAACGATGTCGAGCTGTGAAGAACAAACAAAAGGATTCCTCAGTTTGGACATTATGGATATGTTCAGACTTTTCAGAGTTCAGGTTCACTCTCTGAAGCCACAGTTATACCCCCACGACAAAGATGGCTGTCACTATCACAATGGTGACCCTCTTGTACAGCTATTTTCTTCTGAAACGAAGAAAGAGCTCTGTGATAAATCACATCCCCAAGACGTGTTTCATATGTCAAGCACACATTGCTTCTAAATCAAATGCTGATACATGACTTATTCTGTCAAAAGTAAGCAGAATGCTATAATTTATAATCATTTTGAAGCACGGTGCAGAGAAAATGAAAGCAGACCATTAAATTTTAATGCCTTTTCGGCTCTCTGAAAAGAGTGTTTCTGGCCACGTTTGAAGCAGGGTAGTGTTTCTAACGCCGTTGTACACGCCTCCCCCCACCCTCCAAAAAAAAAAAAAAAAAAAAAACAGTTTGTGTTTGCCAACATTTGTGGAAACTAATTGAAAAAATGATTTAGCTGTCAAAAGCTGCCATCAGTCAGGAAGTTCTTGTGAGCCCAGAGGTGACAGCAGAGGAGTGGGTCCTGTCCAGTGCACCCCCTCTCCTGCCCCACTTTTGCTTTTTAGCAATTGTCTGTTGTTGTGCAAGCCAGCCCCCCACAGCAGGGCTGAGAACAGATATTCATTGGGGTGTCATGTCTGCTTAGGCTCTCAGACTGCACACCTATTCATCTGGGTTAGTGAACAGCAGCATCAGCTCAAATTAAGCTGGCTTGAAAACAGCCACTGTTAATAATTTCTGCTGTGATTCAGCTTAGCTTTGGCTAACAGGTGAAGATGTTTCATAACGGAGGCAATTACAGCTTTGAGAGCACTTCCCCGCTGCCTGTTTAATCAGAGGAATGGAACACTAGTTCCTTTCGCGTGGGGAAGGGCCAGCATAGCCACCATCAGCTGCATTCGTTATCTGCTAGATTGAACAAGCTGCCTGCCGGGGACAGATGCTTAATGCAGTGATTAGAATATAAAGCAATCGCAGAGGCTGAGGGGATTGGAGTCAGTCTCCTTTATCTCCACTTACTACAGGCTTTTCTGGTCAGATAACAAGTCTTCCAAACCAGGCTTTGTAGATGAGAAATCATATGTATATCAGTGCATGAAGACTTATGCATATTCATTTCTCTGCGCCCTGTGCGAATTTTCCATTTAGACTGGGAACTGTTTTTTCTTTTTCTTTTTCTTTTTTTTAAGGAGAGGGGGTTTTTCAATTTTATGCAAGTTCAGTTCCTTTTATAAGTGAATTTTTATGACAAGGGATATGGTGAGGCAGTTAAGTGTTAAACTAGTGCAAAAAAATATGCTTGCCTAATTTTCTTTGTTATTTTCTACGCTTGAAAATCCAGTGGTTTTACTAATTGTTAAACGGCTTTCATATTTAAGTTTAAACAAAAAGAAAGTGAGAGCTTGAAAATATATAACCCTAGGTTTTCACTTATGTTACAAGGAAATAAAATCAAAATTACTTGTGTATTTTGTTACTTTTTACATTATAGAGATAGCATATTTCCATCTAGAGGAAAATCTATTATTCTAGCACAAAGTAATCTTTCATGACAACTCTGCATAACTTTAAATCATAGCAAAAAAACATAGCTGTATGTATACTTCCTAATTGTGGGGATTTTCAAATAGTTCATTTCCACCCAAACATTTTTCCTCTCCTGCTAAAAGAAAATCAAGCGGTCTAAATTGAATTTTTATTCATTACAATTTCCTGAAATGTAGTTCTTAATGGTTTCTGATGTGCCTAAAGGCATGAATCTTAAACTACATTTCCCCCCCAACCAAAGAACTAGAGAAATGAAAAAGACCCTTTTTGTTACCAGTATTAAATTTCCATTGTATGCATTAATCTGCTTTCAGAGTATGTTCCTTTCATAAATTTTCCATCCATGGCCTAATGATAAAGACCTTGGTAGGTTATTTTTAATCAGTTGTTGATTGCAGAGTTGTGTATCCCAAAACTGAGCATGTGTTCTACAAACAGCACAACAGCAGAATGGGGGGCGGGAGAGGGGGTGCAAGCAGTGGGAAAGAGGTTAGCCATAAGCATAATTTTATTTATTTTTATTTATTTATTTATCTCATAATTTTATTTTAAAAATCTTTTCAGAGCTTAGGAATGGTTCTGATTTCACAGTACCAAGGTTATACTAAAAGCAATCTATTTTCATCTAGATTTTTTGATGGAGATTGTAATCGTTATCAATTATGTGGTAGACTTAGAGGGAGGGTGTGTGTGTGTGTGTGTGTGAAGTTTTAGGGACACAGGCATGAATAGGAAAAAATCGCATGATAGAGTTTGTATTGCTAAATATCTGATTCACAGCCCTGTTTAAAATACCTGCCTAACAAGATAGCAAGTTGTCTTTTTTTAAGAGGCACTTCTTTGCTCATTCTTTAAAACCACTCATCTAGCCTCATCTTGGAATAGTCTCGGTCAGAATCCACTGCCCACTGAGTTTTCCCCTGACAATTACTGTTGCCCCTTACCCTTGAAGCTTTGAAAGCCTGAGTAACATTAGCCTATCTAGCCCAGTGAAAATGTCTTTACAGATTAGTGTAATGTTAATACTGCTGGCTCCCTGCTTTTGACCTGAAGTGGAATATATTGCACTCCTGGAGCAGATGGAATCAGTGTTTCATTGGGCTACAGAGATTGGTTGGCTGCCTGCCAAAAATTCAGTGCTGGTGGCGGTGGAGGCTCAGGCTCAGAAAAGCAGACTCGAATCTATTCTCTGCTCTTGGAGAGAGAAAACAAAAGTGTCACATAAGTTTGTGTGGAATCAAAATACATTTGTTAAGATCGTTCATCTGCAGATGTTTACCCAGCGTTGGAAAAGTAATTGAATCTTTTGGTGTAAAATGGAGACATCTTTATTCAGTTTTGCTGAAAGACATGAGACAAAAGCCAGAGCAAAGAATGAAAAAAAGAAATTATCTGAACTCCATTTAACCTTCCAGTTGAATGCTGATCTCACCATAAGAATACAAATGTGTACATGTGGAGTGTTTAAAGTCTGTCTCCTTTTTTATGAGTGCAAATAGATCTTGGTCTGAAATAATAAACTAAATTCATAAATGAAAAAAAAAAAAAGAGCTGAGTTATAGAATGTGAAACAATTATCCAGATAGATCCAAACAAGGATCTAAATCTCTGAGGGAAGTGGAATGGGGGCAGGGCAAGATCTAGGTACTAAATTATCCGTACTGGCTCTATTGTTGATGGAATCATTCAAACAAATGTCCAAGACACTTGCTGGATTTGTGTGCACAGAAAAAGCCCAGAATCATATTCTTCCAAAATAGATATCCTTGTTGATGGCTTCCTTTCACCTGGAGCACTGGGAGCATTGGTTAAAAACTTTTAATGACAGTAGCTAAAAGCTGTGGTTGTCAGATTTAGCAAATAAAAATATAGGACACCCATTTAAATTTGAATTTAAAATCAACAACTCATGATATTTTAGTAAGTCTATCCCAAATATTGCATGAGCTGTGGGATGTGAAATATTTGGGACATGCTTCCACTAAATGAAATTATTCATTGTTCATCAGAAATTTGATGTAACTGGGTTTCCTGCCTTTTATCTAGCAAGCCCATGAAGTACTCTTCATTGTCTTACTTTTTGAATATGGTACGTTCCACCCCTACGTACACACGCACACACGTAACTTCCACTTAGCACACTTTTTTGTATTTATCCATCAGGTTATTTCTAAGTTTATTTTAATCATATTTTCCTCCCAAGTTCTGCCTTTCCACAGCAGTAAAACATATGCTGTTTGCTGCCTAAGTAGATGGGTAATGTAAGCTGTGATGTGGAAAGGATTCTTCTCTTATCTGTTCTCTCTGAGGGTGTAGTTACAGAAACATATATATGTGCTTTTATCTGTGATAAGAGCTACCATCTGCTAGCTGCAATGTGCACAGCTTACAGGCTGAAGTGCTTATACATATTATGAAAACACACAGCTTTTGTGTATGTTAAGAATACATATAGACAGTGTTCTAATAAACCAGAATATTAGCTATTTGACTTTGTCAAATAGATGCAAAATATAAACAAAATTATGGACAAGAGCAACTAGAGCTGGCCTGTTGCCATGTGTGTTTTTATGCCAGCAGCATTTCGGTGACCTTTTCATATTGCCTTATTTGCAAACTCTTCCCATGACATAATTATTTTAAATAAATAGAACCTTTTCAATGAGAAAAGGCCTTTGCTTCATTCAAGGAGTAGAAGGTTTAGGCCAGGGATACCCAGTCCCTGAGATGCGTGGTGCATATATGTGAGCAACGGGAGAGGCTTGAAGCAGCACGACAGAACATATAAATTTGAGTTACTTTGACCTTTAATCCAGGAGAGCTCGAAGAGAAATGCACTAGGAAGGTTGGTTTGTAGCTGTCTGGAGACTGATAAGCTGTAATAAAGGTGCACTCGGTTGCAATTCATCTAAAGCTTCCATTGCTATCATCCTCCGTTTTCGATTTTTGTTACCTCGAGTACTTATCTAAATCCCTTTCAGTGCCAGCTTGAATGCACCTTGTGTTGTCCCCAATGGTGACGCTGGCTGTCTGTGTGCATCAACGTGCTGCAGCACACACTCTTCCCCTTGTTTGACAAGAACCAAAGCCAACACCTAATTAAGGATCCGCCACGGAGCTCTCGGCTTTATCTTTGTCAACTGCTCCATTCCTAGCTTTCTGCCTAGTTGAGTTTTCAATGACATGAGCAACAGTTCGGTTTAGCGTTCCTCAGGCCCCCTATTTCCCATCTCAGGAACTTGCCATGGCAAACAGCAGCGGAAAAGAGGTGGCCATTTGGGCCCCATGTTGTGCAAACAGTGCAGGGAAACATGGCCACACTGTTGTCTGTATGTCCCCTGCCCACGCTGTGCACACAGTGGGGAGGTGCAGATGTGCTGGAGAGAAAATTCCGAAGGTGTCTCTCCAAAAGGTATTCAAAATCTTCCAAGCACCTAATTTATAAAGAAAAGCCCATCTGGTTCAATCGCATGTTGCATTGTATGAAACATTCTAACTCAATCTTGCAAATGTAAGACTTAATCATTCCCTAAAACTGGCAAAATGAATAAAATGATACAAACTTTCAGCCAATTAACTGTGTGTTTAGAGGTTAAAGTATGTCATCTGAATATATACTATTTTCATTTACAAACCCGTATGTAGAGAGAGCATGTGCCTTATGTTGTATTTTATTATCTATACTTTTCCATTATACTCAACGTGCAATCCTTTTCGCAGAAGGTAGAATTAAGTTTTAAATGTGTGCATTTGCATTTCTCCTTGTTCTCTGACTGATGGTTGAACCATAATGGTTTAAATCAGGAGTGTCCAAACTGCAGCCCGTGGGCCAACTGTGGCCCGCAATCCATTTTTTATTGGCCCGCAGCAAATTCCAAAAATATATTTAGTTTACTTAAATAAACCAGGTGAGGCAATAGGTACTCCAGCTCAAGTGAGTCGCCCGGCTGTTTGTGTATTTTACCGCTTATGGCCCTTGGTAAAAAATGTTGAAAAAAGTTTGGACACCCCTGGTTTAAATGATCAGGGAAATGTCATAAGGCATAGACCTATCCCAAGACAATATGATTTGCTGAAAGATCGTTGAAATTAAAAAAAAAAATCCAAAATGCTGAGATAGTTGTGTATATTACGGTTGTTGGTGTGATTTGTGGCCATGTCAAAGGTACCTACATTCAGTGGGGAACAAATTGATAAGTTGTCTGATTTTCTACTGCGACTTCATTTTAGTTTTTTGTTTTCTTTAAAATTACTCTGTCTTTTGTGGCTACAAAATCATCTCTCTTTTAAATTCACTTGGATGTTTTGACTCCACTTAAGCTTGTGTTCTATTTTTAACTGGTAATTCTGTATAACAGAAAAAAAGAAACAAAATTTTTTTTTTTTTTTTAAGAAACAAAATTTTACCTACAGACAAGGAGGGGTTAAAATATTTTCTAGCAAAAGAAGACAACAACAGTAAATGTGACTATTCAATAATGTTATATCACAGACATTCCTAAATTGGTCCCCATGTGCTCCATAATATGTGAGGTGCAGAATAGATAAGAAACATGATAATCCCTAAATGACAGGAGTTTAGAGTCCAGTTAAAGAGATAAGATATTCTGTACTTAACGTCTCCCTCCACGACCTTTGGAAATAGTAAGTCTCTGCAAATATCTTTAGAAGAGTCTCAAGTAGGATATACTTGTTCCCCTTCTGAGTTGACAAACTCAGCCCTATCAACAAAAATAAAATGAGGAATTGAATCTCGTATCTGCTTAATTTAAACCAAACATTTGCTATTGCCCAAATTTTCTGAATAATTCAGATAAAACGTTTGCTCACCCATGTTATTCAGGCCTCAGTGCTTTCTGCCCACCAGTAGAGAAAGCCCGCCTTCTGCATAGCATCCTAGCATGTCAGAAGCAGCAACACTGTCTGCTCTTGTCACCTCTCCTCCAGGATATCAAGCTGATACTTTTGATGTCTCCCCTGATTAACATTGTTTTTCTGAGTGGTGGTGATGGGTTTGTACTGGACCATCTGTACTCTGTTATATGGCACCCTGCGAGCGTAAACGCACTCTTGGCAAGATGACTATGGAGAGATTTGTGTGCCTCCCATGACCACAAAGCTGCATATTTCTCTTCCCTGTGTTAATTAGACCACATTAAAAAACCAGCTTTATCTCTGATTCAAAGCTAGTATTCTAAATCATCATCATTCTCAAACAGTGACAAATGCAGATTTCTCACCAGGCTGGTTCATGTGAGAGTCTGACGAATCAGAGATGGTCAGGCTCCATCTTCTGTAGTCGGCCTGTTCCTAAACAGGTGCTTCTGTGGATGAGTAGATGAAATCAGAAATGTCATGTGATCAAGATCTCCTAGTTCTATGAGACGTTTCTCAGTTTTTGGATCTCCTATTGAAGAACCATCCTATCTCAACTCCACAATTATAACTGTTCTTCCCAGAAAGATAGGAATACAACCTCTTTCAGGGTATTATATTGATTCTAGAATTATTGCACTTCATGAGACAATGAAAAAGCTGCCGTCTTTCATAAAAAGCCGCCACATTTAATCTTTGGTGAAATAAACCAACTTCTGACCCACGTACAATGGGTCTAAACAGAAGTTGGCCAAAAATGAACAAAACAAAAACAGAGTTTCAGAGTTTGGACTCTGAAAATTAAATATCTTTTTCTATAGGCACAAGTACCTGACAATGTTTTCCTGTTGAATTTTCAAATTTTAATCATAATTATTTGTTTTTTCAAACAGTTAAGACCGAAGAACCTATTGCATCAGTGGTTAATAGAGAATAGTCTGTGTTCTAGATATGAAGAGTGTCACTTAAAATATTTTTATGGTTCACTCTGGTCATACTAATTTCAATTAGGAAATAAAAGTAATCATATTGTAAAAATGCAAAATAATATGTCTATTTGGAAACTACTTTAAACAAATTACTTGTAGATTTTTATTAATCATATGCCAAGTATGAAAAATATATTTTCCATTTCCTAATTTCTGGATGCACACATTGCTGTCTATAGTTGTGCCACGCTTCTCTGCAGATGGACCAGTGGGTTATCTATCACATTAACACATTTTTCTGTGTTTTTTTCTGGCTTGGTGTTAAATAAAAGAGAATACTTATTCCATATTAACTTTATTTGCATACATGCTCTATTGAATATCTTACCAAAAACTACCAATTATACGTCAGTTGAGTGTGCATAAAACATTTCTGTTTTCTAAGGATATACATACTGTTATTGTGAGAGGGCTGTATATAAGTATTTATTTAACATAAACTAAGAAATTCAAATTTATATTGCAAATAGATTCACTATTTAATAGGCCATATTCGGTGTGATTAAACACATGCGAGAATAATCCATCTATTTATAAGACCTGTCCAGAAACTGTTGTTGTTTTTTAATACGATAGGTGACCTAGTTGTTCTCCTAGACAAACGTTTATGTTTCATGGGTGGATAATTAACCTCCTCAATGTATACTTTTCCTAAGTCAGTACCTTAAGCTGTTTATACTCAAAAGTAAATGAACTGCATAGTGAAATAAATTGCTATGAGTAAAACATAGCATCGTGTGTTGCTCATCCATAGTTTGGAAGAATCAGGGCAAATCTTTTATAAGAGGAACACCAACATGGAGATGTAAGTTAGTTTCACCTCCGGCTGAATCTGATGTCAGCGTGGTAATTACCAGGACCAGTCAATAAAACCTCTCCTCAGTATAATTGCAAATCCAGTACAACCATGACCAGAACTAAATTGCTTCAGAACAATCAATAGGAATCTTCTGATTGTGTTCCCGGGTGTATGCATCAAGTATAAAGAGGAAAACTGTCCATTCAGGCAAAAGGTCAATTTTATAAATAAAAAATACTGTATAAAAGTCATGTTATGTTTTATGATCTTTACTGGAGAAGAGACTAAATATATTGGTTAGTTGTTCATGGAAAGAAAGTGTGTAGCAAGGAATTCATCAGCAGACAAATGGCAATGCAAGAAAAGCAAGAATATTTTTGAGTGAGAGATATAGCCATGAGTGAGGCTAAGCTCGCCAATTCAGCAAACATCTTCCTTCTGTTTTGAAACACAGCTTTGAACTTCAAACTAAAATCCTTGTACTCTGTGGTAAGCTTCTGTCATTAAAGGGGCTAGTTAACTAATGAGTCCCATAAGCTGTAAGTTCCATTAGAAAATAAGATTAGAGCTATTAATTTCCTATCAGATGCATGTAATAATATAGGTTACTTGACAGGGTCAGTGTTCCATCTGTTGAGATCAGTGTGCCTTAAACTAGGGAAAAGAATTGCCAGGCGATGAGAAGGTTGGAATCATAGAGCCACAGAGCTAAGTGAAAAAAATAAAAATAGCTCTTTGGTGATGAACTGGGGCTATGTTATGTTGTCTCACATCCAGCCAAATAAGAGCATCTTTGAGTTTAACAAAATTAACTGGGTTCCCAAAAGGCGAGTGATAATCACGCTACCAGGAGGATAAGTAAAGGTGAAAGGGCAGTGGCCATCAAAAATGGGCAGAGACATACATAAAAGGACATGGGCTACTTATATGATTATGGCATAAAAAAGAAATTTAAAAACAAAGCTTGAGATTTTTATAGTAATTGTCATAAGACATTCAGCTTCCTTTTCTTAATTATTCTTTTTTATTTTTTTATTCTTTGGTCTTAACAAAGAAGTGGGGGAATAGTTGCTAAATCACATTTGCCTAGCTCTTCTACTCTCTTCTTCCATGTTTCATATTTCTGGGGTGGGAGATTTGAGTTGGTTAGAACAATATACCAGGATACACTGGGTTCCAACGTCCTCAATGACTTTCCATTAGATCGCGAAAAGTTTCAAACTTCTCATTATCTTGTTCCAGGCCTTCCATAATCTAACCTTACTCCACCTTCCCAGTACTGCTTTTCAGCCTTCTATCCAGCACACCACTCTATCATCCATGTGTCTTAGGCTCCCAAGAGCTCCCAAAAACGCTTCATAACATCCTACACCTGTACATTGCTTTTTCACCGTTCCTTTGCTCTAGCTGTGATTAGAATGTTTTTCCCTCATCCCCACCCACTGACATCCTACCTGTTCCTTCAGGCCCAGAGCAATGCTGCAAACCTTCCCTGATTCTTCTGTGGTAAACAGGATCTCCTTCCATGCTCCCACCTCACTGGGAGTCTAATCTACATAACCATGTAGTCATAATGAAATGAGAGAGTTATCAAGAAAGACTAATCATCACCAAGGACCATCATCATAATAATATGCCAAAAATAATATAAAAGTTACCTAAAATATTGGCTTCATAATGAAGTCTAATGATATGTAATTTATACCTAACCATACCTATATAGCCGACCCTACCCTCCAGTGGGACCCTTGGGAAAATATGAGAAAAAGACATGACTCCTAATTTCAAAGTTCTCAAAATGGAGAAAACTATTTTTTTTATGTAAAATCACTACTCAATAGCGCTTCTTGAGGTGTTGCTGACATACCATATATGTGTATAATAAAACAGAATAAACCAAATGTGTAAAAATGCTCATTAGTCTGCACTAACACCTGTTTACTTTCAATGTAAAATACTTTGGATCTGAGGTCTTTTCCATAACCAAATATTTTCAGCAGATGCTAAATGAAAGAGAGAAAGAGAAATTAATGTAAACGCTGTAGTAATTTCCAAAAAGTCAAAGTACTTCCTGTTTTATGAGACTACGCCTTCTATATATCACATTGTCTAAGCTCCTTTTTACCACCAACGCCACAAGGAAACAGGAATTCTACAGTTGGCATTTGTGCATTCAGGTATAAATGAAAATGTTGCAGTCAGAACAACCGAAAAAGGCTGTTAAATAGCTGATAATTTCATCAAGTCAAAAATTAATGTAGCTGTATTAGAAGCATAATGCTATAAACATTTTCAATTACCTTGCTGACCCTTCTAGGAAGCTAAAACGTTCTTGGTGAGGCCCTGCAGGAAGGAGCATGATAGCGGCCTCCCAGCCCCCCCCTCCCCCCCCATCACACTGCCTTGGCATCTACTGTAAGGGGACTGTGTGGACTGTTGCCCACATCAGTTTTAAATTGCTAAAGCAATTGTTTCCTGTAGATTAATTTGTAATTCTAAATTTCCAGGCGAATGAAATATGAGCCGGTCCCTCCCTCAGGCCATTTACAGAGCTATAGCTTTCCTGTAATCTGAGGCTGAGTGCTAACATGTGAAAACAGAGAGAGAGGGTTCAGCCAGGGAGGTGGGAGAAGGAGAGAGTGGGGAGAGAGGAAAGAGTGGACACAGCACAAAAGAGAGAGAGAAAGAACAAATGGAAAGAGGGGATGAGATAGGGCAGAGAGAGTAAGGAAGGCATAAACCAATAATTGGATCTTTATCCCTAAACTCCTTAACCTCAGCAGTATTTCTTGCATCCTTACATAACTGGCAATTTTACACAGCTGCATTGTCTTTGCATTTTTATACCTCATCTCATAAAACATAAATAAATAAACAAACATGGCGAAGCAAGATTTCGCAGTACTGTGAGACACATCTACAAATATTCACAATAAAGTGAGTTGTATTCACTGGCTTTAACGAACTAGTTAGTCCTCTACCCTCACTCTAGCCTTTACACGGGTCTGCCGCTTTGCTTTGAAGCCAGATTACCTGTCACATTACGGAACAGTTTGGGTCCATGAGAGGAAATGAATTCTTCTAAGTGCAAAGCATTAAGTAATTATTCCCAGGCAATGGTTTCATTCAGTCAAAATTTGTTGAACAGCCACCTCTCGTAGAAAACTTTGTGAGACCCTCTTTAAATGACATACAAAGTCCACAATTTAATGAAGTGGTAGATACCTTTTTTGGGACCTGGACCCTTTTGAGAATCTGATGTTTTAAAAATATGAATCCTCTTCCAAAATGCACATAAGTCTAGCTACCAAATTGTTCACTAGTACTGACTTTCCTTTACTGAGTCAAAATAAAAAATTATCATTATGGAAATTTGTATTTTGCTTACCTCTCCTTCACTTTTCATGCAAATATTTATGGCCACTGCTTAAATTTAATTAAAATCAATCCAGATGTGCAAAATCCTGTCAATTTAAATTTTGTTCAACAGTAAATTTCAATAAGAAATCAGCCAAAGTTTATCTTTTAAGCGGACAGAGAAATTGTAAAATGGTCCTTGACATAGTCAGGTGCCTGCCATTCTTGAGCCATTGGCTTCAGCTCTTTGTTCTGAAGCCAAGAGGTCTTAAAAACCCTGCCTCACAATGGTATGTAGATGCCAGGAATCAGAAGCAGAATTTCCTTAGCACTATTTGGCCAGACAAAGGGAGACTTGTATCAAAGAATTCTAATATGCTCCATCCATGTTGCATTCTTTCCCTCATCTGCTTAGTTAATAAAACCATTTTGGGAAAGCTTTCAATCACCATTATCATCAGTGTTACAACACCGTTATTATTATGGGGAAAACAGAGTAAAAGATCAGTGAGGTCAAAGAGTATATCCAAATCATTTTCCACTGAGCCTCCAACCATGCCAATACAGGAGGTAGTGTGTCACAAAGACTTGGGGAAATTCCTTCTTCACCAAAAGGTCAACACCTCATATGCAGACAAATAATGAGGTGCTCGTGCTGTGTGCAGATATCCGGACTTTTCTTCTAGTGTAAGTTTCACTTCACAAGGCATCAAGCACATTTCCTAGAACACAGGAGGCATTCAATTGATACTTGTTGGACACTTTTTTAAAAGCAGAACAGGAGTCCGGTTGTTAGACCATATCCACACGTAGTTTAGTTCCTGATTTTAAATAATTTATTGGGCATTAATCTACCAGTAAGGTAAAAGTGGATGCTGCACTTTGGTAGAGAAATTGTATAAACTTTGGATATTCTGTGCGTTCAACTATACTCGGCTGAGCAGTTGAGAAATGTAAAAGTTTGTAGAACATGAGAGACTATTTAAAAATATCTTCACAAGATTTCCCACCCGGCACTATCCATAGTTATTACCATATTATTGACTATATTCCCTGTGCTTTATTTTATATCCCCATGACTATTTGTAACTACAAATTTGTACTTCTTAATCCCTTCACCTTTCTCACCCTGTCCTTCAACCCCTCCCATCTGTCACCCTAATAAATCTATGACACCATACATAGTTATTACAATATTATTGACTATACTATATTCTTTATGCTATACCCTACATCCACATTACTATTGCATAACAATCAATTTGTACTTCTTAATCCTTGTCCCTTTTTCACACCTGCAACCCTCCTTTCATCTGGCAATCGTCAAAACATTCTCTGTATGTATGAGTTAGTTTCTGTTTTATTTGTTTATTTTGTTCTTTAGATTCCACAAATAAATGAAATTACATTGCATTTGTCTTTTTCTGCCTGACATGCTCCACTCAGCACAATGCCTTCCAGGTCCATCCATGCCAGAGCAGATAGCAAAAACCCATTCCCTTCCATGGCCAAGCAATATTCCATTATATATATGTACCACCTCCTCTTTATCCGTGGATGGACATCCAGACTGCCTCCATATCTTGGCCATTGTAAACAATGCTGCAATGAACATATGGATTTACATATCCCCTTGAAGTAGCATTTATGGTCTCTTCAAATAAATAACCAGAAGTGGGATTACTGGATCCTTCTTTGTCTCTTGTTATAGCCTTTCTTTTAAAGTCTGTGTTGTCTGATATATGAGTAAGTATTGGTACCCTAGCTTTTTTTTTCCCCCCCATAAAATAGCTTTTTTCATCCTTTACTTTCAGTCTGTGCGTGTCTTTCAATCTGTAGTGAATCTCTTGCAGGCAGTGTATGTAAGGATCTTGTTTTCTTATCCATTCAGCCACACTGTCTTTTGATTGGAGCATTTAATCCATTTCATTTAAAGTAATTGTTAATAGATATATAGTGATTGCCATTTTATTGTTCATATTTTTTATTTTTTGTTTGTTTGTTTTAAAGAAGTCCCTCTAACATTTCTTGTAATGCTGGTTTGGTGATTATGAACTCCTGTAGCTTTTTCTTGTCTGGGAAGCTCTTTATCTGTCCTTTGATTCTAAATGATAGCTTTGCTGGGTAGAGTAATCGTGGTTGTAGGTCCTTGCTTTTCATCACTTTTAATATTTCATGCCGATCCCTTCTGGCCTATAAAGTTTCTGTTGAGAAATCAGCTGACAGTCTTATGGGAGCTCCCTTGTCGGCAACAAAGTGCTTTTCTCTTGCTGCTTTTAAAATTCTTTCTTTGTCTTTTACCTTTGGCATTTTAATTATGATGTGTGTTGGTGTGAGCCTCCTTGGGTTCATCTTATCTGATACTCTCTGTACTTCCTGCGCTTGTATGTCTATTTCTTTTACAAGGTTAGAGACGTTTTCTATCATTATTTCTTCAAATAGGTTTTCAATTCCTTGCTTTCTCTCTTCCTTCTGGTTCTTCTAAGATGCAAATGTAGGTAAGCTTGAGGTTTTCCCAGAGGTCCCTTAAACTGCCTTAATGTTTATGCATTCTTTTTTCTTTTTGCTGTTCTGATTTGGTGTTTTCTGATACTTTATCTTCTAAATAGCTGATTCTACCCTCTGCTTTATCTAATCTACTATTTATTTACTCTAATGTATTCTTTATTTCAGTTATTGTATTCTTTATTTCTGACTGGTTCTTTTTTGTATTCTATCTCCATTTTTATCTTTCCTACCTCTTTGTTGAAGTTCTCTATGAGACCATTGAGCACCCTTATAACCAGAGTTTGAACTCTGCCTCTGGTCAGTGGCTTGTCTCCATTTTGTTTATTTCTTTTTCCGGAGCTTTGTTCTGTTCTTTTATTTGGGACATTTCTTTGTCAAAAACATTTTGGCTATTTCCCTATATTTGTTTCTATGTATTAGGTGAGGCTGCTATGTGTCTCAGTCTTGGTAGAATGGCCTTATGTAGTAGGTGTCCTGCGGGGCCCAATGGTGCAGTCTTCCTGGCCACTTGAGCTGGGTGCTCCAGGTGTGTCCATTTTATGGGTTGTGTGTGCTCTCCTGTTGTAATTTAGCCTTGGTTTTTTTTGCATGTCAATGGGAGGGATTGACCCTAGGGCTCATTGGTTGTTAGGACTGGCCTTGACTACAATGGAGGAGGTATTGTGCAGGGGCTGTCCCTATGGAGCAGAATTCGCTTTAGTAAGGCACATTTCCCAGTCTGCCCTTTGGGTATGTCATCCTTTGAGACAGCTATGTGATGCTCTGGCTCGATCCGAAGCTGTCTACCAGGAGTGCCAGCCCCCGGGCCTCTTGGGAGTGACCCTGCCCTAGGCCAAGTTCAGCCACAGCCTGTGCCCTGCCTGGGGTCACTTGGCATGAGCCACAAAGCAATCCACAGATGGCTGCCACCTACAATGGGCTTGGTGTTGCCTTTACAGGCCAAGACATGAACCAAAGCTGGCTGTGGCTAGCGCTAGGCTTGGCATTGCTTAACAATAGGTACAGGACTTGTTAAAGCCAGATACTTCCTGTTTGGGTTTTGTGAACCTCTGAGAGATTAGAAAAGCTTATAGGATGAGCCAAGATAGATCATTTTTACAGAAAAGCCACTGGAAGGGCCTGATAGTTGGGTGGGGTATCAGGGAATCAGGGTGAAGAAACAGTATCAGCCAGGTTGATGGAGACACAGCTATGGCTGTTGCCTATGTCTGCACACCAGGAGGGGTGAGGGCTTCCGTCAGCGCCTCCATCTGGGAGATAGCTGCCCCTCCAGCTCTCTCCCTGAAGCCAGAGAATTCTGTTCCTCCCCATATGTCCTTGGTGCCTTTCAATCTGCTGCTCCATCACTGGAGCTCAGAGTGAGTCCATCAACAAGTAAGTCTGTGCACAGGCCCTTTAAGGGGAGCACCTTGGATTGTAGCCACTGTAGTCTCACTCAGCCACAATTTCCAAAGGTTTTCAGAGCCAGAAGTTGTGGGGACTTCTCTCCCCAGCACTGGAACCCAGGATTGGGGAGCTTGGTGTGGGGCTGGGACTTCTTGTTCCTTTGGTGGGATGGACCTCTACAGCCGAGTTATCCCTCCTGATTTTTAATGGTCACTCGCATGTTTGGGATCAGCCCTTTCCACATCTCCACACCTCCTACCAGTCTTAAAGTAGCTTGTTCTGTATGTCCATACTTGTAGAGCTTCAGTTCAGCTAGACTTCAGGTGATGCTTAATGACGATTGTCTTGTAGTTCAGTTGTAATTTTGATGTGGTTATGAGATGAGTATTTACCTACTCTGCCATGTAAATATAATCATAAATTCCAAACTGGGACTAGAAATCCTAAGAAAATATAAGTCCTATTGTAAGATGACCACTTAATTGGATGTAGCCCTCTCCCTGGTCTTCTTCAGTCCCAGATGTAGCTGAATGAGTGTCTTTCCTGTATGATGGCAAAAAATGGCCTAAAAAACATGTGACTGACTTAGTCAGTCATCTTTCCTCTAAAAGTACCCATTGAGCAGTGTCCTTGTGCCATGCCAAAGCACATTCAGGTGTATTTAGGAGAGGTGCCAATCTCTTGTTTAATAAACCGAAACCAAGTAGTACAAAGCAAACCAGACTATGGTAGGGAACCACCTGCTGCTTGGTTAAGGAGGGATTATCATTGTGAGACTTCTCAAATTAATCACATGTGAATTGCCCAGGATGTTAAATATTATGACCTTAATTTCATCGAAAATATAAAAAATATTTCTTTTTTTAAACTATTTTATTTTCCAATTATAGTTGACGTACAATATTAGTTACAGGTGTACAACATAGTGATTAGACATTTATATACCAAATATTTCCTTTTTTAATGAGAGAGCATGGCAGGTAATTTTTAACATGTCTCTAAAAAATAATAGGGTAAAATGATACCATTGAGATACTTCTAGAAGAATATGGAGACAGTTTTCCATTCTGTCCCTATATTTCTTTTATAACCAACTCTGTTCCATGTTAGCGATTTGCATATAACAGCCTCCTGGCACAAATTAAATGGAACACAGTCCCACTGCAGCTAATAAACTCACTGTAACAAGTCCCTCAACTTTGCCTGGTCACAGTGCTCAGCAGGATTGCCATATGTGGAACTAGATTGCAAGATAAAAATAACATTATTTTATGCTTTCAAACCCATACAACTCTATATTGTCTCTTTGGAAATAAATTTTGTTTAATGGCTAGTGATTATCTCCTATCTGGCTTGCTATAATACAAGTTTGGAGTTTTTTGAGTTTTCTTTTTTTTCTTTTCTTTTCTTTTTTTTTTTGTGTGTGCCATTTTTGTTTTTTGTTTAATCACTAGTGTTATCTGTACTTGGGAAGAAGAGCTACAATTAAACATATTTTGAACAGAAGAGGAAAAGGCCGCAGGGGTCTTTTGGCATACCTTCACACAGCCTATCATTCCAAAACATTTCGGGTTTTACAATTGATATCATCCACCAATGTCAGCTCAGCTGAGGTGACTGAGCTAATTAACTGTCCTGCTGAACCAGCTGAGAAAGCTTGTATAAACTCCATGGGAATACGAGCTTTTATAAAGAAATTCTATCCAATGGAACTAGGGACCCAAACCAAATATAGAATCAAAACACAGAACAGTTGCCCTTAGCCAACAGGTAATGACATCATCAACTAAAAGATGTTAGAGAGTTAGCAGAGTTGAACACAAAGCTGATCTGACAGAATAAAAGTTAAGAACATGTAAAGAGTTCAAGGCCTCCTCCCTTCTCCTGTTTGTAACACAGCACGTGGAAATAGCCATCATAGCATCTCCAAAGACAGAAAGCACTCCCACTCCAAAGGCCCATTCTCTGGAGAAAACTAGATGAACATAAGAAAGGCCATGGTCTCCAAGGGGCTGCTTCAGGTGTATATGACTAGGTGGCAATGGGGACAGTTGTCCTGGAATGTGATGGAATACGTGTCATGTGGTCTAGACAATGAGGGTCAAAGACCTGAAAGGTTGTGTGTAGCACAGCATATGGATAAGAAAGATCTTTTTGTTCAGGAGAATGAGAAGTACAAAAAACTTTAGGGTGTTATAGAGTAGAAGATAGAATTTTCATTAAAGTTGCAGTGGCCTAGAGGGAGGGAAGGAGGGAGGGAGGGAGAGAGAGAGATTGAGAGAGAGATTGAGAGAAAGAGAAAGTTTCCTGGGAGAAATGAGTGGAGGAGGAATAAAATTTATTTAAAAATAGTTTTAAATATGGCATTATGTATCAATCTTCAGATGCTTCAATTTAGGTCAAGCATGTCATAAGTATTAGAGGAGAAGCAATCACCCTTGTAAGGTCATCTTTGGGGTTCAAGAATTCAAGAATTGAGGGGGAGAGGACATGCTTTTGTGAAAACTGAAAATCACTGTCTTTATATCATGGGACAAATATTTATTACCTCCTATAACCATATCATTAATGAAGAGAGAGAGATGGGGGTAGAGGGTATTAGGAGATAATTCATCTGAAAGCACAAGTTTCAGTTTAAAACTTTTTGAAATGAAGTGGTCTGGTTTCAGATCAACCAGAAATTAAGTGAATTGAAATGCTGCCCCATCTTCTCTGTCTCCATCATAAAGAGAACCAAAGTTACACCAAAAGAGAATTGCCCTGGAAAAAGATGCTTTTACTCTCTACTTCATAGAAGAATGCTCCTAGGCAGACACCAGAACTAGTTAATAGTAGATTGAATACTTGGATGTGGGAAGGCTCACAACCAATTAAAGACAAATAAGTCATCACGTCATTGACTAGCTCAGTGAGATTTATATTTTCTTTAAGGACAGACCCATAATCATCAAAACTTTCTTATGCGGTATGGATTTAAGGACTTGGTGAGAAAAGGGCTAGACTGTTGTTCCCCAAGGACCCCTTTTTTGTTTATGTATCTTTATACGAATTTTTATAAGGGAAAAACTCAGGACCCATGTGTAATGGAAAATCCACCCATTAGGCACGCTTTATTTTTGAAGTGGTAGAACCTGGGTAACACTCAGGCCGCCAAATAATAATAAAAAGAAAAAAAAAACATAAAGAATAAGACTCTTCTTTGGGCTGTTCTTGTCTAGCTACAACGCTAAGATAACCTTGGGCTTCATGGAGTTGTAGATCAGCAGGCCTGTGTCAAGATTGTGATGGATCTAAGATTGTACCTTGCTTCCAAGTGAACAAATTAACCTGGCAGAAGACATGAGACTCCTGGGGCAAAGACGAGAGACTGTATTACCTACAGCACAGTCATGTTCACATCAGTTCCCTTCGCCACGCTGTGTTCCATGGCGGGTGCAAAGTGGCTCAGTGGATGCTGAATGCATTGTTGATTTGCATCAGAGCTGAGGAACCTCAAGCCCAGGGAACTTGCATCTTGTACAATGGGTTGCAAACAAACGTGCCTGAGCCTTGCCCCAGGAGGACACATTATCTGTGTTATACTGGACGGTAAACAAACCAGAACTCTGCTTCATAGGAAGGTACTATTTCTATCTTCCAAGGCTGTTTGCCATACAAACATCCTTGAAAAGACAGTGCCTCTACTCACAAGATATGCAGAAATGTCAGAGACCCATAGAGATTTGTCTCCTGACAGCCTTACACTAACAGAGGCTGCTGACTGTGTAGGTCATGCTCTCCGCTGCTCTCTCCCCACCACCCACTGGGTAACCCCAGGGTGGCAGCCAGTAAGCATAATGGGGACGGAAGTTCTATCTGCTCTTGAGATCGTGCAGATCTGGGAGCGTATTCCTGGCCCTAGAGCCATGTGCTAATGTTAGGGATACCATTCATTTGACCTCAAGTTGCGTAAAAGGAGAACCAGGTTCGTAACTGAGTCATTATGTGAATCGCCTTCATATTGAAGAAAATGAATAAAAATCTCACCAGTTCTTCCTTTCCTGCTTTTCTCCCTGTTTCTTCCCATTCCTGGAATTTCTCCATGAGGCAATACTCGCTCACATCCTTAGGTTTTTGAAGAGAGAAAGGCTACATACTCTTCTAAATAGTTCAAAATGCCTGCCAGCTCTACTAATCAAACCCTTTGGGCTACAGCGCTAAACAACAAGAACTTGCAGCATCTAGTTCCCTTCTTAAATGATGATTTATGAGGTAAGACTGCATCCTGATTCTCCTAAGAAAACAGGAAGTCAGAAGTGACTTCTCTATCTGAACTCCCATGACTTTTCTATATGAACTCCCATGTTATGAGTGCGTTAGTGAAACAGAATATGAGTGTGGAACCAGAGAGACTCAAACACAACACTATCACTATCTGCATGGTCACAAGCACATTAACAGATCTAACCTAGGTCTCAATTTACTCATCTGCAAAATGGGGATAACAATACCTAGTGTTGTTATGGGGATAAAATGAGAAAAATATTTATGACACACTTTGCACAGTGCCTGGCTCTATAAATAATTGTTATTATTGGCTTATCCTGTCCCTCTCAGGAAGCCATAAAATACAATGTGGTGAGAGTAGGATTTACTTAATTTACTGCCTCTCGTGAGATCCATTCTTACGGTTGCTAGTAAATCAAGAGTCAGCTCCCACACTGCACTCTCACCATCATGGCAATGTGTGCTGCTGTGTGACACTCAATTTGACTTTGTTTCTTTGGCGGCAGACACCACCTTTGTTCACCTAAATAATGGTGTTCAAAGAAGGATGCCAATAGACATTGATGAGCTGCCAGGAAACAGATCTCTACAGAGCTTAATCACCTACGAATACCTTATCTAGATCCTAATGCAGGAATCTTTTTTAAGGATAAAAAAATAATTCCTCTCCTTTTAAATTTCATATAACATATAATATGATTGTGTTTTAAATTAAGGCTCTCTCCTAAGCACTTGAGTTCTAGAAAGATGCAGCTTAAATAGACTAGCACTGGAGTTATTAGCACTCAAGTCTGTAATATCACCATGTTCTTTACCCCTAATCTTTTATATCAACAAAGCAGTTAAAACAGTAAACCCCTTGCAGATGAAAACACTGGACTCAGAAAAGGTATTAAGTTGCCCATCTCCTTTCATTTTCAGTAAATTATCTCACCTCTATAGCTGAGTCATTAACTCATTAGGCAGATATTTATTGAGATTTCACCATGAGCAAATTACTATCCTGGCCCCTGATAATATCGACGTGATTAAGGCCTTGGAGCCACAGTTAGGGAACTTACTGCTTAAAAGACTCAAGAATACAGCATAATTTTATATTGTAACTGCCAACAACCATGCACAGTACTAGGTTTTCCTAAATATTATCTAAGATAGGATTCTTTTGCTTTTCTGTAACAGAAAAAGTCAACTCACCTTGTTTAAAATTTAGAGTAAAAGATCTCATGATCAGCAGTTGGGTAATGCCATCAAGAAACCATATTCTTTAGGTAGTTAAAACAAAGTGCTTTAAAAATATCTGGCATATAGTGAATGCTCATTAAATCTCATCTATTATTAATACCTAGGGCTTCCCCCTGGACTCTTAAAGAGGTCTAGTGGAGTTATATATAAAATAAATGAGAACAACTGAATTTTGCCCCAGAATGAGGGGCAGACTTTACAGAGAAAGTTACATTGAAGCTAGTTCTTGAGCTTAAGAAGATTGCCAAATAGGCAAGGAAAGTCTTTTAAAGCAGAGGAAGCAATATGTGTACAGAGAGGAAGCTTGAAGAGCAGAGGGAGTAGTTAAATAAGTTGTGGTTCACCTGTACAACTGGATAATAAGAAATCATTGAAGAGAATAAGACAAAATCTATATATTCTTTTGTCTATATAATATAGACAAAATCTATATAATGAAAGGAACATATTAAATGACATATTTATAAATGGAATATTAGAGTTACACATTAGTAGGCTCTCATTCAATTTTTAGGTAACTACATTATTTGAGTATTTTATAAGAACATTATCAAGTTTTAAAAGATAGATGAAAAATTATATTATGGAATCAGGGAATAGCAAGTTGTGTATTTTTCCAGGAGAAATGGTGGATGATGAGATAGAGTTACAATCTGAGATCAGATTGTATGCTATACCAAAGAATTTGGCTCTTAAGTTCTAAACTAGATCAGCAGTTGGCAAACTACAGCCCATGGGCCAGATTTGCCTGTCACTTGTTTTTGTAAATAAAGTTTTATTGGAACACAGCCACTCACATTCATTTATATATGTTCTATGGCTATGTTTGCACTGCAGCAGCAGAGTTGAATAGTTGTGAGAGAGACTGTATGGCCCACGAGGCCTGAAATATTTACTACCTAAACCTTTACAGGAAAACTTTGCTGACCCTGCTCTAGATAATAAAAGACGTGAAAGTAGGGAGTGGCATATCAAATCTGTTTATTAGCATGATAACATCAGCAGAGCCTGGGAAATAGATATGTGAATGTTAATTGTAGTAATTCTGATAGATATTTTACTCTCTTATAGAAATTTCTCAAAAATTATCATACTATCACAAGTATGATTATACCCTTTTATATAAAAGAAGAAAAATGAAGAATGGGCCATATAGCTATTAAGTGGTGCCTCCCCTATTAGAATATAAGCTCCAGGAGGGTAGGAACTTTATCTTGTTCACTGTTCTATCTTCAGTACCAAGGACAGTGTCTGATAAATGATCAAGCATTTAACTAAATATGGAACAAATGCCATAAATATTTCTCAAAGTCATACTACAGAATCAGTCGCCCCAACTCTATTATCCTGCCAGTGCTTCAGAGAGTTACTGAAGATTTTCCATGTCATCTTGGGAGCTAGGAACCAGGAAAACCTTCCCAGAATCTACAGATTCTCCTAGCCCAAAGCTATCTGATTCCTCTGAAGAGAGTGATCACTTCATTTATCTACCAGTTTGGTTTTGCTGTATAGAATGTGCTATTTTCTTCCAGTTCCTCACATCTGGTTAATATCTGCCCTTTAAGTCCAAGCAGTTTTGGGGGTCCTTCCCATTGCTAGAGGGATTCCTCTGCCCCCGGCAGGTTACCCTCCATTATGTGTCCAGTAGGCAGGTTTGACTGTTGTCAAATATTGTTGTAGTATAGTTTCTGTCTAGTTCTCAGGCTGATCTTTCAGCTTCACCAGCCCTTGAAAGCTGACAGGATGAATTGCTTGCTTTCCCAGCCTTAATGTTTATCTCCCTTTATATCTCACCATCTGCTGTGATTTGGCAGCTCAGGTAAGAGCACTTCTCTACTTCTTTCAGTTGCTCAGCCTCCTGCAGATATTACCATGTCTCTGTCCTTTCTCTCTGCAGACGTCATCTCCTTGGAACTGATGGGGTTTATATTGAAATTGATAGATTTGTCTGGTACTTTTCACCTTCCAGGCTGTCTGCCATTCTTTGTATTGCACAGATTCAATCTGCGCACTAAGGCCTTTGCATAAAGGAGGCAAAACCATCTGTAAAATCAGAATCGGCTGTGTCCTTTCTTCATTCCGCTTCTTATCTATTGTCTCACAATACTATTTTCCTTGCTTCCTAAGCCAGAGGTGGCAAATGGGGGCCAGACCCCTTTGGCTTATCCTGAAAATGAGTCAGAATCTGGAAATTTGAGTAAAGAAAAGGTAACCTGTCTTTCTTTCCAAATTTGGAAGAAATGGTACACCGGGGTTTGAGTTTCTCTTTGGCAAAAACAAGCGGGAGTGGATTCTCAGCTATAATCTTTTGATGCTGTTCATACTCTCAAGTTTTTCTCCAGTCTCACCATTCTTCCAATCTACATCTAATCAGCATAAAGCATTTAGAGACGCTCTGTATGCCTGGATTTGTATAGCATTTGAGCTTGCTCAAACTCGAGTGCAAAGTCAAGTTTCCAAAATCTTTCTAAAGAAGTGTCAATAAACTTTTTCTCTAAAGCACAAGAGAGTAAATACTTTAGGCTTGCGGGCCATATGGTCTCTATCTCAACTACTCAACACTGCCATTGTAGAGTGACGGCAACCATAGACATAACTAAACAAATGAGTGTGGCTGTGTTTCAACAAAACTTTATGTTAAAACACAGGCAGCTAAACAGAATTGACCACAGGCCATAGGTTTCTGGCCCCTGTATTAGAGCATCATCTCTGATTTTGAAATATCTGTAATTAATCCACTCTGTATTACCCATTCATTAAGGAATAGTCAAAATGTACTGAATTATTATATCAACTGGTATTACATGTACTTCCATACTGATTAAATGAGTTTGTATATATGAATGTATATTAACATGTCATTGTAGCAGCTTTTATTAAATGATTTTAGAGGGGACTGAACTTGTTTTCTAGATTTTAAACATTTATGATCTTTGTGAACTCTACTAAAATATTATATATGCACTATTACATCCTTTAAATGCTGTTTACAAGAGTAAATAATAGGCCCTAATGAGACCAGAGCCTAAGTTATTATTCCTTGGTTCTAACAAAATGCCCTTGGAAGCTATATTATCTGCTCCAAGCCACCATGGTGCCATTTAGCATACTGTAACAGAAGACAGAGTCACTTACTACCCTCCCTGCAACCATGTCCCCAGAGACTGTCATGGCACTGGGGAAAATATGTCTCACATTTGTTTAGCATTCTACATTAGTTACAATAATCAATACAGTCAAAACAAAATTAAATCTTCCTGGAGATACTGCTTGATGAACTACTAAGTGCCAGTATCAAGTTTTCTGAGAATGTGGGGGGGAGGGAGGATATATATGTATATTTGTGTATATATACAAAATATATATATATATGTGTGTGTGTATATATGTATATATACACGTGTGTGTGTGTATTAGGTTGGTGCAAAAGTAATTGCTGTTTAAAAGGTTAAAAATAATTGCAAAAACTGCAACTGCATTTGCACCAACATAATGTATATGATATTATATATTATATATATTATAATTCTTACATACAATAATTATGTTATTATTATTATAATTATTATATATAAATCTGTAATTCTCAGAAAACCTAACTGTACAGATGAGCAAACTGAGACTTAGATGTCAGTATCTGGTCCAAGCTCCACAACCTCAGTGTCTCTGCCTGTAAAGCACGTTCTTAGTCACTTTGTAATTAATAGTTCCACTTACTATGATGTTTTCTATATATTTGTTCCCTCCCACACTCACACCCAAAAGAACTATCTGGATTAGTACTTGATGTAAGCTTGATGATCAATAAAGATTGAATAATGAAAACATTCTTCTCGCCAAAATTTGCCCCTCTTCTCAAGATTCCTGTCTTAGTTAAAAGCATCACCATTTACTCAGATATCCAAGCTAAAAGCCACAGAGCCGTCCAATCCTTTATTTTCCTCACCTTTAGTTCTCCATCCCATTGGTCACTGTGATGGTTCATTTTATGTGTCACCTCTGCTGGGCCAGGGTGCCTAGATATTTGGTCAAACACTATTCAGGATATTTCTATTCCAGGTGATTTTTGGATGAGATTGACACTTAAATTGGTAAACTTCAAGTAAAGCACATACATTCCATAATATGGGTGGGTTTCATCCACTAGTTAAATCCCTCAACAGAACAAAATTGACCTCTTCCCACCACCGCCCCCAACTCTAGGCAAAAAGGAATTCTACCAAAAACAGCCTTAGGACTTGAACTGCAACATCCACTCTTCCCTGAGTCTTCTCTTAGTTCTATTTCTCTGGAGAACCATGACTAATACAGTAACTAAGTTCTATATATTCTTTCTCTGAAATATTCTTCACCATCCTCAATGCCCTGCATTGGCTCAGGTCCCAATCTTTTAACACATAATTAGTCTTTCTGCTTCAATTTTCTCTAATTCCCAATCTGGAATTAGGTCAGTGGCTCCCATAAGCCTGCAGAATCACATTCAGGCTCCTCGGATGACATTCAGGGTCCTTCAGAGCCTGGGGCACTCCCCTGACCAGCTCCATCACCCACTCCCACCCACCTCATCTCACCACACCAATCAGCATTCATGAACTTGTCCTGTTTTCACACCTCTGGGTCTTAACCATTTTGGTTTTTCCCTCACTTTTTGTGTTGAGAAATGGTCTTCTAGACATCTGAGCAAGAGTTGCAATTAGCAGGTGTGCAATCACATGGAAGATTTTGATTCCGCCTCTTTTTGGCTTAATCAATGACTTTGGATCATGACTTAAAAGCAAGAAAAGAGTTCAGCCTTCTCAAAGAATCCTTTGCTTGACTCTACGGCTTATATAAATGTATATATACTCTGTTGATACCATGAACAAACAACCAGTTGAAGGTGAAACAATAAGTCACCTACTTACTCAGTCACTATTTTGAGTGTTTTTTCATTTACCTGATATTTTTCACTAAATGACACAATATCCCACTTATGTTTTCATTGGGTAGCCATACTGTCAGTGAAGAGATGATGCAAGACAGGGGCCCATAAAACTTCCAGGATAATTTTAGTCTTTTGTTTCATGTTGTATTGAATTTCATCAGACTGATTTCTGACTACCTGTCATATATGTTTCTTTTGTTCATTAGAATGTAAGATTAGGGTTGTTTTAAAATTCCCTTTGGTGAATTGTTAAAAGCTGTGAAATGTTATCAAAAGGTCACTGAAATACATGTACCAGAAGCTTTCAAAGTTAATAGACACCGTAGCCTATTCGATATCTGGAAAATGGCTCTGTCAAGAATCCAGATGTTATACTGCCAATATTTATTCATTCATTCATTCGTTCATTCATTCATTCATTCATTCATTCAAAGGATATTGAGTTCCTCTCCACTGAGCTAAGGCTAGGAATATAAAAATGAATATAACATACTCTCTACCCTTAAGGAGCTTATAGTCAAAGACAGCCAGGTTAACAAACCATAGCTCTTTGTATAATATTATAAATAATGTTTATAAAGCTAGACTAAAGGTGTACATCAATTTAAAGAGTGGTCAAGAGTGGCCTCACCAAAAAGGGAAATAAAAGTGATTTTGAGCTGAGTCAAAGGGTTTCTCGTAGTTGAACATCTGGCGCATTTTAGAGAACTGATTCTCACAGTGTTGTCCCAGACCAACAATATTAGGATCATCTGGGACCTTGTGAGAAATGCAAACTCAGGCCCCAATTCAGACCTCCTGAGTCAGATACACTGGGAGTGAGTCCAAGCAATCTGTGTTTTTAACGTGTCCTCTGGACGATTCTGATTCACACTTAAGTTTGAGACTCACTGATTGCAAGAAGGATACACAGCCCAGCATCACTGGTGTCTAAGGAGTGGGTGTGGAGCGCTGAGGATGGCCATAGAGAATGAGGACTACTGAGAACAGATTATAAGGAATCCTAAATAGCTTTCTAGGAAATTAAGACTTTACCCTCGAGGGCATGGGGATACAGTAGCGTGTTCTAACTAGGAAACTGTGATTATATTTGTGATTTTAAATTTTAAAAAAATGTTATAGCAGTTTAAAAGATGAACTCAAGATATGCAGGCAGTGGGGAAAATAAGAGACAACTGTAAAAGTCCATACCAGTGGTGCTTTGAACCTGAATTAAACAGCCAGTGACATTGAGAATGGAGAAGAAAAGATGGAATTGAGAGTCTTTTAGGTTTTGAAATTGTCAGTACTATTTTTTGACTAAATATCTAGATACTGGAGGAGAGGCAAGAGATTCACCTCCTTAATTGTTGGGTGCATTTTGTCTTTCACAAACGGAATGCTCAAATCTCTTTTAAATAGCTCTTTGTATAATATTATATTATGAGGATGAGCAGAAACTTTGGTGGTAAGGTGAGTGGTGGGTAAGGTGAGTGGTGGGTAAGGTGAGTGATGAAAGGGCACTTGAGAGAGAGGTAAGTTTTGAGGTTTGAGTTTGGGTGTCTTGAGATATCTATTATGTATAGCAAAGGGCAAGTCGAATATTTATGTTGATACTTCTGTTATTTTTTTAAACCTCGCTTTTTTGCTATTTCCTATTTGACTTGCAGTACCCTAATAAAAAAGAGATTACATACTCCAAATGAATTTCAATTCACAGTAAAGTTTCCAGATGAGAATGTGGCTGTCTGCATTACTGTATTCACTTGATAGATCTCTTTGGGAATGACTAGAGCTCCTCTTTCCAAACTTTGTATCATAATTTTTGCTCATCTGGGAATTATGTAGACAGGAAGATTACTAGAATAACTACTTGAAACTCCATTAAATATTTTTGTGTGGTCTTTGATTTTTAAGACTTTTTTTAAAAACAATTCTGGGTAGATTACTAAAATATCCAATTGCAGTCAAACGGGGAGAACATTTTTTAGTAACAGTCTTATGCATCTTTCTCTCATTCAGGGGGGAAAAAAAAACACACACCTTTTTTTGGTCCACATTTATATTCTCCAAAAGAGCACAGTGCAGCAAGCGGGACCTAGAAAAAGCAGCCAAACATTTCAGTTATCTTAAAGGTCCTTCTGGAAGACCCTATTGACAGGGTGACTAAGGCACCTCCATAACTCTCTCATGCCTGGATGAAAATTTTCTCTCTTCTCTATCCTCCTCTAAAATTTATCCACTGGGAGAGGGTGCCAAACCAACTTCCCTAAAATCATAGTCTGTGCTCTTGCAATCAACAGAATATAAAAGAACCCTAAAGATTCATAGTTCCCTTAGAGCAGCACTGCTTACATTTAGAATTTGGAGATGATCTCATGACTATACAGAAAAGAGGGGCCTGTGTCTTCCCTCATTTTAACTATAATGCCGAGTGGCAATTAAAGTTACCAAGTGGCCTCAGAGTTAGCTCTGTTAGCTATTATCTGCATGACTTTGGGTGAGTTACTTAGCCTTGTTTTTAATGGGGAAAAAATTATTCCACCGATCTGTGGGAATAAAAGGGGGGAGAGGAGGTAAAGCATTTTGTGTTATGCTCTCATATTGTTCTTACTGTAATCATTATTCTTATCCTAATTATTTTTGATACTTGAAAGCTCCAGAATCCTGGCCTTGCATGGACAAGGACCCGCACCCTGAGTTTAGAATGCATTCTAGAGGATTATTTCTTAAAAGGGTCGTAGAGAATTATACCAACATGCATAGGTTAGCACTAGCACTGCCCTTGTTTATGCATTCTACCATGACATTGCTCATTCACTTAAATTTTGCAATGTTTGCGTTTGTTATTATTCACCTCATTTTAACAGCAGATTTGTGGAAGTTCTATACAATAGGATAGCATATTATAAACAAATTGTTTTAAATGCTTAATATCCATGGAAAGCATATATATTGAGCATTTACTTCTGCTTGGCCGTGATTAATTTTTTATTAATATTTGTATAGGTATTTTCTCATCAAATATATCATTTGACTCTCACACACTCTGGTAGGCAAAGCTTACTCGGAACTTTCTTTATAAAAAAGATTGACATATCCTACATTTATTACTTTCAGATTTTAACAGTTGGGTTCTGTTCATGGCCCAGTCATTTAAAGTTTTAATCCATACTGCAAAAGGTTGCCCAATTCATTGTCATTAGAATGAGTCGACCTAATAGTCTGTCAGAATATGAATGTCTGAAGATGTCTGTGTCTCATTTGAATATGAAGCTTTTGTTAATTATTTTATCTTGTGTTTTAAAATGTGCCTCCACCATAAAATTATCTGAAAGATAATTATAAAATTTCCTTGAGCTGGGCCTACTGAACATATGCCCAGAATTTCTGTGGGGTAAGGGTGTGGGAATCCATCCTTTTAAAACCCCAAATTATTCTCCTATAGAGATGATTGCATTGACCCAGAGCATAACCAGTAGTTCTCTCCATTCTGTGACAAAATAAAGCAGGCTATAGAGCCAGCCTGTTTTGGCTTTTCCTTCTTGCAATTAGCCTACCTCCCTTTTAATATAACTGTTAGAAAAAAATCTTCAAGCAGATACCCTTATGAAATAGTAAGCTCTAAATTGCTATTTCCCATTTCCTAAATGTGAATATCATTAAATCAAAAGCTTTAAAACAGTATATTCATATTAAGCTATGTCCTTCTAGTATAGTAACTATTCTCTTTTTTGTCTTATTTTTCTGTTGGAATTTTAGACCTCAGTTATTACTTTTATGGGGGAAATTCTTAAATGGAACTTTGTTACCACTTAAAGATAGATGTATTTTTCTGTTCTCATATGATCCATTTAAACATACCATCAAAGTGAACTATGGACTCATTTTGGGAAGAAAATATATCCAGTAGACCATAATTCCCCAAGACCTTTATTTATTTGATTTCTGCTCCTTGGGATCACGGCCTCATGACATGCAATTCTCAGTTCTGTGAGCCTCCCAGGAAATAGCATTCATAAAAATCATTTCACAGCAGACTTCAATGCCAACCCAACAATAAAATATTCCAGCACATTCTCACACTGAAGGCAGCCATGAACAGCCACTGCTCCTTTCTTTTTACATTGAAAAGACATCTTTTGGTAAAGACATCAAAGATATCTGCAGCACAGACTACACAGAAACCCTTTTTAATAGAGGTGTCCTTGGATGTCAAACTCTAATATAATCTAATTGGAAATTTAATGATTCTAACTACTAGAGATTTAAGGACACTATGAATACACAAATCCCTGTAGTTCCTTTTTTTTTTTCCAGATAAAAAAAAGTAATTTTGAATATAAAACTGGAGGGAATTCCCATCCAGAAAATTTAAGTGGATCTTCAAAGCACCTGGGTTCTTGACTCTCAGTCGAAGCCAACCGTGAAATCACCCTTCTTGTTGTCCTAAGGGGAAGAAAAATCTTCCACTTCATTTGCTCTATTTTGAGTCTCTTTCCACCATGGATTCCCCATGCCAAAATCCTCGAATTCTTTCCTCTCCTACAGTCCTACCTCTTATTTCCCTTAGCTTTATTTCCCTTAGCTTTGAGTGTGATATATTTTAGTCATCTATTGGGTGCCATCAAGTTCCACTTTATTTGGGACAGGGAGGGGAAAAAAGCTGTTCTGATTCAGGGAGGAGCCTCTACAAGACAGTCAGAGTTTTGCAGATAGACTTCTTCTTGACATATTTCCTGTGCTTTGCAATATGATTTACAAACAAACAAACAAACAAAAACACAGGGTCCCTTTGTCTGACTTCATAATGCTATGTGCCCTCTGATTTTGTTTTGTTGTGTTTATGTGAGAGGCAAGAGACTGGATATTTAGAACACATGTATCCAATTGTTTGCATATATAACCTGAATTTATTGCATAACTTCCAGTTAATGTCTCAACTTCTTATTCATTCTGTCTTTATCAACACAGTGATAGTCACAAGTAGAGGAAAAACTATTAAGCATTTTGCTGTGTTGAAAGAGATTAGTAGAAAGTCTAATCTTCCAAATTGAGTAAATGAGGGCTTTATTAAATATTTAACTTTGAGCTACGCTAAGCTGCCACAGTACAGTGGAAAGACACATGCACTGTGCATTGTAGTTCCTGATCTTTTACACTAACTGTTTAATAAATTTGGATACATAACAAATCCATTTTAGGCAGTGGTTTCTTTATCTGCAAAAGGATGAGGTTTGAGTAATAGTGCTTATACATCCAGAATTCTGAATTGAAACTCAAAAAAATAACTTGTCGCTATGATTTCTCTTAATGCTTTCTTTTTATTCTAAAGCTAATAATTTTCTTCTTTCCCCTCTGATTGTTCATGTCTGAGCCAAATCTTAAAATACTAATAAATCAAATTTAAACTCAGTTCCAAAGGCTTGATATCGTCCATTCCTTCCTAGAATCTGGTGATTGATTTTTATGATCTTTCATCTCTTCAAGCATTTTTGCAAAAGACTGAGTAAATTGGATGTACATCCATCCAATCATTTAAGAACATTTAGTGAATCGTAGTATTTTTTTTATTTCTGTTTCTTTTCCCTAAAACATTTAAAAGCAAGTTGCTGTTGAAGGGGACCAGAACATGTGACCCCCAAAATATACCAATGTGGATTATTTTGAGCTAAAAGTAATCAAGACCCAGCAGACTCAAGAAATACTTTTACCTCTCTCTTAAATAGCTAAAATGATTTGAGCCTGGCTGAGAGAGAGAGAGAGAGAGAGAGAGAGAGATTGCTAGGATAACTTTTAACTGAATGACCTACGTGTATGACAGGACAAATGTCTCGTTACCAAACTTCTGCTCTTTTTATTATCCTGTGAATTACCCTGCTCCCCTCTGAAGCCCCAGGACCCTATCCCATTTCTTAGCACAGGATGTCAAATAAGCCTCAACTACCCAACTTCCCCTGGATCTTATATGTTTATGGAGCTCCCGTACATACATAATTCATTTTTTTATCCTGTTAATATGCCTTACATCAATTTATTTATTTATTTGATGAGTCGAAAGAACCTAGGAAGGTAGAGAAAAGTTTTTACTCCCCAACACAGTTATGACATTTCACTTCAGAGTATTTCAGCAGTAATTGCCTAAAAATGACATCTTCCAGCATAAACTAACACCATCATCACAACTAAAAAGACACCAACAATAATTCGAATATAACTTCTCATATATAAACCACATTTACATTTCTCCATTATTCCAAAAATGGCTTTTATGGCTGGTTTATTTTTGAATCAAGAATCTAATCAAAGTTTTCAAATTGCATTTGGCTGTTATGTTTCTTCATTTTCCTTTAAATCTAGAAGAGCAATCAATAAATTATGGGATAATCCTTCAGGGTTTGTTCTTCTGTCTCAGTCTAAGAAGGATTTCTATAATTTTTGAAGAGTTGTAAAACCAAACATCAAAAACAAACAAACAAAACCAAAGAAGACTGCTGAACAGAGAGCTTGTGTGATCCACAAAGCATGAAACATTTGCTATCTGCCCTTTAAAGAAAATGTTTGCTGATTCCTTCCTGCTCTAAAACATTGCCCTCACCTTCTCTGATTTTATGAATAGTTTTGAAGTTTTCAGGTCAGTTATCTAATAGAATATATCACACATTCTGAATAAGTGTGATGTATGAGCTGTGATCAAAACATGGTGAATGTTTAAATTTTAAAAATATAGTAAAAATTATTACAGTAAAAGACACATTGCCATTAATCCCCTTCAAAATACTCCCCCTTGCTTCGAACACACTTATCCCACTGTTCTTGCCACTTTCTGAAGCAGTTCTGGAAGTCCTCTTTTGTGAGTGTCTTTAGTTGCGCTGTCATATCTCTCTCAATGTCCTGAATCAGTTTGATTTTGGGAAAGAGCCAGAAGTCGCATGGTGCCAAATCCAGTGAATAAGTTGGATGAGGAAACATCATAATGTTTTTATTTGACAGAAATTGCCATATACCAGAAGCGATGTGTGACACAGAGCGTTGTCATGATGGAGAACGATTTGCTGCACACTTTAAAACACACCTTCTCTCAACCGTGGCTCACACCTGACTGACTGCACCAAACAAGTTGAAACTTGTCACACACTGTTGCTAAGGTTTGACGTGCCACTTCCTATATTGAAGATCCCTGCCTTTCCATTGCGTGGAACTTAACAGCAGCATTCACTGTATTTTGTGATCACAGCAGAAAGGCTCTATGTCACATATCGCTTGTGGTACGGCAATTTTTGTCAAATAAAAACATTACGGTGTGTCCTCATCCACCTTATTCATCAGATCTGGCACCATGCGACTTCTGGTTCTTCTCCAATGTCAAAATGACCATGAAAGATAAATGTTTTGAATTGATCAGGACATCAAAGCAGCCATGACAGCACAACTGAAGACACTCGTGAAAGAGGACTTCCAAAACTGCTTCAGAAAGTGGCAAGAACGATGGAATAAGTGTGTTCAAAGCAAGGCAGAGTATTTTGAGGGGGATGAATGGCAACGTGTCTTTATACTGTAATTTTTAAAATTTAAACATTCACCGTATTGTTTGATCACACCTCGTATTCCTCATAATTAAACTCAAGTTGAAGATTTTTGTTAGGAACGTCAAGGAGGTGGATTGTATATCAAAAGAAACATCATATCAAAATAAACATATGTCAGGCTGTCACACAGTTGATACTGTGAAGTTTGGTCATTTTGTTCAGCTAGAGAATGCCAGATATCTCCATGAGAGGACTGTAATTTTATCTTTATAAATAATAAGTAATCTAAGGAATGATACTTGAAGATTGCAGGAATATCTTATTTCCTAATAAACTTCACCCAATAGTTTAATCATCTTTTACTAGTTCTTGCCTGAATCACTTATTACACTGAAAACATGCAAAATGGTACTATTCTAATTATATTGTTCAGTCTAAATTTATTATCTGACATTCCTCTAAATAGAAAATCTTACCCCTTTATTTATCTCCCCTTTTCCCCAATGTATTATTTATCTCTTTCACTATGATTTCCTGGTTTTCTTTCCCACATATTTTCAATCCATTGCTGCTGCTGTTGCTGTTGTTATTATTATTATTATTTGGATGCTGGATTATTCATAACTTCTCTGGTGGGAGCCCTTTAAGCTAGCCTGTTTGTCCTCTTGACCTAACCCCATTTGGATCTGAGCATTTCTTTGATTTCTCACACATAGTGTCTGAGGCTTATCCTGTACATTTCCTATCCCTGGAAGAATCAGCCTTTTCTCCAAGGAACCTGGTTCCTGTTCGTGGAGAATGCTATAGAAATCAAGATCTGGGTTCTACGTGTGCTCTTTGCGGCTGGAGTGTGACTGATTCCAGGCATTTTTATAAACAGAAATGAGATAGGATGTGAGGTTGAGGGGGATATATGCCTAAGTTTCAAAACAAATAACCAAAGAAGCAAAGGCCATAAACCTTTAAAATCTCTATAAAATGTTTTAATAATGGGTTTATATGTCTTCATGCTGACCTCCGATTGAAATCTACCACCACAGATTCTTCTTCACCTTCCATATTCCATCTTTCTTTCTCTCTGCTTCGTCAATAGAAACTCTGGATTTTGTTTCCAAAATCATCAATATATTTACATTGCACCAGTGCAACACCAAAATCATTAATAATAACAGAACTCATAAGTAAAGTGCAAGATTTGTTTGCATTGTTCTTGTCCTTGGACTATATTCCACTAAGGATGTACAGAGTTTTGTGCACAAAAATTACTTAACTGTATTATTTTTTCTGTGCAAAAATTACTTAACTATATTATATAAAAAACTTCTTACACAGTTAAGTCCATTTGATACTGATTATAAACAACTAAAGTATTTGGGTTTTTTTGCATTCCTTTTCATCAAATTGAATTTTTGAATATTTAAAACATTTATGTAATTTAAAAGACCATATAAAAACATATTCTCAAAGAAATTTCCATTGGTATCACTATTCTCCCAATGCACTGTTAGACAAACATTTTCATTAGTTTCAGATTGATCTTTATGTATTTCTTTTTGCAGAAAATGGAGCAATCACACTATAACTTTTTCATCCTGCTTTTTTAACTTAATGTATCCCATAAATCAATTAGTATCATAGGACCTTTTTTGTTTTGTTTATTTGTAATAACTACATAGTGTTACGTTTTATGGGTACAACATAACTTATTCACTAGTCTCCTAGAGATGTGCATATGTTATTTTGTTTCTGTGGCTGTCTCATCAAATTCATAGTGGAGATTTTGCAGGATCAAAGGTTAAATGTATATGTCACTGTGTGGTGTTTTGCCAGACTCCCTTCCATAGGAGTTGCAGCATTTTTGCATTCCATTCTGCAATGTCGGAGAGTGTCCCACAGCCTCAATGAGTATGCCATATAGATTTTGAATTATAGCAATCTGAGAGGTTAAAAAAAGACATCTCAGTGTGGTTGTAATTTGTGTTCTCTTATCATGTTTTGAGTTCTTTAAAGGACACTTGCATATGCTTTTATATTTAGGGTTTTTTTAAATTTTAAAACTTTATAATTTTTAGAACAGTTCTGGGTTCTTAGCAATATTGAACAGAAAGTACAGAGAGTTTCTATAAAACCACACATGTGTAACCTCTTCAACTATTAACATCCCTACCAGAGTGGAGCATTTGTTACAACTGATGAACCTACATTGACACATCATTATTATCCAAAAGTCTGTAGTTTACATTAGGATTCATTCTTGGTGTTGTATATTTTATGGCTTTTGACAAATGTATAGTGACATGTACTCGTATCTACCACTGTAATATCCCACTGAACAATTTCACAACCTTAGAAATCCTGTTCTGCCTGTTTATTCTTCCTTTCCCCCAATCTCCAGTAACCGTTAATCATTTTTACTGTCTCCATAGTTTTACCCTTTCAGAATGTCATATGGTTGGAATTATGCAGTATGTAGCCTTTTCAGATGGGCTTCTTTCACTTACTAATATATGTTTAAGTATTCATTCTCCATGTCATTTGATGGCTTGATAAGTCATTTGAGTGCTGCATAATATTCCATTATGTGAATGTACCACAGTTTATTTATCCATTATCCTACAGAAGGACAGCTTAGTTGCTACCAAATTTTGGCAATTATGAATAAAGTAGCAATAAATGTCCATGTGCAGGTTATTGCGTGGACATAAAAGTTTTCAGTTCATTTGGGTAAATACTAAGGAGTGCAATTGCCGGATCGTATGGTAAGAGTATATTGCATTTCCACCAGGAATGAATGAGAGTTCCTATTGCTCTATATCTTTGCTACCACTTGGTTTTATCAAGTGTTTTAGATATTGGCTATTCAAGTAAATATGTAATGGTATTGCATTGCTATTTTAATTTGCAATATCCTAATGATGTATGACATTGAACACCTTTTCATATGCTTATTGCTGGCTATATATCTTCTTTGGTGAGCTGTCTGTTCATGTATTTTGAATATTTTTAAATATGGTTATTTGTTATCTTATTGTTGAGTTTTAAGAGTTTATAGTTTTGTGTTTTACTTTTAGGTCTGATCCATTTTGACTTAAATTTTGTCATCTTAACATCTGTATCAAGAGTTCATTTTTTCTTTTCTTCTCTCTCTCTCTCTTTTATTTTTTTGTGTTCAGTTGTCCCAGCGCCATTTGTTGAAAATATTATCTTTATCCCAATGTATTACCCTCACTCCTTTGTCATAGATCAGTGAACTGTATGATATGGGTCTATCTCAGAGCTCTCTATTTTGTTCCATTGTCCTATTTGTCTACTGTTTTGCTAATTCTGCATGGTGTTGATTACTGTAGCACAATACTAACTCTTGAAGTCAGGGAGGGTCAGTCCTCCAACTTTGTTCCTTTTATTCAGTATTGAGTTAGCTATTCTGGGTCTTTTCCTCTCTATGTAAACTTTAGAATTAATTTGTCAATATCCATAAAATAACTAGCTGAAATTTTGAATGAGATCGCATAGATCAAGTTGTGAAAAACTGGTATCTTGACAATATTAAATCTTCCTATCCATGAACATGGAATATCTCTCCATTTATTTACTTCTTTGTTATCTTTCATCAGAGCTTTGTAGTTTTCCTTATGTAGGTCTTATACATATTTTGCTAAATTCATATCTATGTGTTTTATTTTGGGAGGAGGGGTATTGTTTTTAATTGTAAATTTCACTTCTCCACCGATGGCATATAGGCAAGCAATTGACTTTTGTACATTAACCTTGAATCCTGAAACTTGTTATAATCACTTATTAGTCCCAGAGGTTTTTTTTGTCAGTTCTTTCAGATTTTTTACAAAGACAATTAGGCCACCTGCAAAGATAGTTTTATGTCTTCTATATCAATATACATACTTTTTTTTCTTGTTTTATTGCATTAGGTAGGAAATCCAGTACAATATTGAAAAGTAGTGGTAGGAGGGACATTCTTGCCTTGTTCCTCAACTTAGCAGGAAAGATTCGAGTTTCTCACCATTAAGTATGTAGGGTTTTGTAAATGTATTTGATCAAGGTGAGCAAATTCTCCTTTATTCTTAATTTGCCAAGAGTTTTTATCATGAATGGGTGTTGAATTTTGTCAAATGCTTTTCCTGCACCTATTGAGATAACCATATGTTTTTCTTCTTTAGTCTGTTGATGTGATGGATTGCATTGATTTTTCAACCAGTTGAGTATTGAACCACCATTGCATATCTGGGATAAATTCCACCTGGTCATGGTGTATAATTCTTTTTGTATTTTGTTGGATTTGATTTACTAACATTTTGTTGAGGATTTTTGCTTCTGTGTTCATAAAAGATGTTGCTCTGTAGTTTTTGTTTGTTTTTTGTTTTTTCTTGTAATGTCTTTATCTGGTTTTGTTCTTAGGGTAATGCTGGTCTCATGAAATGAATTAGGAAGTATTCCCTTAGCTTCTATATTCTGGAAGATATTGTAGAGAATTGCTATCATTTCTTTCTTAAATGTTTGGTAGAGTTTACCAGTGAACCCGTCTAGGACTGGTGCTTTCTGTTTTGGAAAGTTATTGATGATTGGTTCAATTTTGTTAATAGATATAAATCTATTCAAATTGTGTATGTCTTTGTGTGTGAGTTTTGGCAGATTGTATCTTTCAAGGTATTGGTCCATCATCAAATTTGTGGGCATAAAGTTGTTCATATAATATTTATATATTATCATTTTAATGTCCATGGGATCTATAGTAATGTCCCCTCTTTCATTTCTTATATTAATACTTTGTTTTCTCTCTCTCTCTCTTTCTCTCTCTCTCTCTTCCCCTTAGTTAGCCTGGCTAAAAGCTTATCAATTTTTTTGATCTTTTCAAAGAAACAGTTTTAGGTTTCATTGATATTCTCTATGACTTCCTGTTTTCATTTTCAATGATTTCTGTTGTAATTCTTTCCTTCTGCTTACTTTGGATTTAATTTGCTCCTCTTTTTCTAATTTCCTAAAGTAGAAACTTAGATTATTAACTTTAAATATTTCTTCTTTTCTAATATATGCATTCAATGCTACAAATTTCCCTCTAAGCACTGCTTTCTCTGCATCTCACAAATGTTGATTAAGTTATGTTTTCATTTTCATTCATTTCAAAATATTTTTAATTTCTCTGGAGATTTCCTTCTTAGACCCATGTTTTATTTATAAGTGTATTTTTAATCTCCAAATATTTGGGAATTTTTAAAGCTATCTTTAAAGTTTGTGATTTCTAGTTTAATTTCACTGTGTTCTGAGAGTAGACATTGTATGATTTCTATTCCATTAAATTTGTTAAGAGTGTTTTATAGCCCAGAATGTGATCTATTTTAGTGACTATACCATGTGAGCTTGAGAAGAATGTGTAATTTCCTGTTGAAGAATGAAGTAGTCTATAGATGTGAATTATATGTAGTGGTTTGAAAGTGCTATTGAGTTCAACTATGTCCTTACTGATTTTCTGCCTGCTAGATCTATCCATTTCTGATAGAAGGGTATTAAAGTCTCCAACTAAAATATTGAATTCATCTATTTCTCCTTGCAACTCTATCAGTTTTTGCTCCACATATTTTAATGCTCAGCTGCCACCTGGTTATTATACAACCAAATTTAAACAAGTTCCTGCAGAAAGAGACTTAGCATTGACCCATGGTGATGGGGAGTGGGTGAGGGATGTTGTGATCACCTTTACCGATGTTGTGATCACCTGGAGCCAACCCTTTTGCTGTCATTTCTTGTGTCCCTTGTTCCTCTGATCTAGTCTTCCATACTTCTTGTCACACCTGTCCTCAGACCTAAACTGCTATAATTACATAAGAGCAGAGCCTCCATACCTATTACTATACCAAATCCATTGCCAAATAGGGAATGGTTTCCTTTCCCCAGCCTTCCCAGCTCTCACTATTTACTAGAACAGACATAGAGAGAATCTGCCCTATTTCATCCTTCTGCCGTGTTCATTTTTTGTTATGCCCGAGATATCTTTTCCCTGTCTTCTTCAAGGAAAAGTAAAGATGTCAAGCCTCCCCACCTCCACCACTTTTCCCAGGGAGAGAACTTCCACAAAATGTTTTTTCCTCTACCACTTTTATGGCATTTTTTCTTTGCTTCCCTTCAATTACACAAGTGCAAGTCTTATTTTCACCACTAGATTACTAAACGTTTGCAAGCAGAACTCACAGTGCTTAGCTCTGAAACCTCCTACTTGACAACAAATATTCTATTAAATCCTAAATACGTATACAAATACATATGTGCACATAAACGTTATCTACATTGCAATCCTTTCCATAGGTTCATCAATAATCTGAAAGAATGTTCATACTTAAGAGTTTTAAGAAATAAACCTAAAGTGTAAATCAAATACCCAAAGAGTAGGGAAAGGGCTGAATGCATGGTATCAATTATACGTATTGTTGGGGAAGTAAAACAGATGTTTAACTAGGTAGCAATAAACAAAATAACCAACTTTCCCATATACTTTTATTTATTTTGCAATATCAAACTCATTCACTACTTTTTTTATTCAGATGTCTATTAGAACTTCTATATTTGTGGACCCTTTAATGAGCATGCTAAAGAAATAATAAAGTCTGCTGTGTGAGTTGAGGCAATATTAACAGATTTTTGTGTGTTTAAACTGCCAAAGAAATCAGGTATATGAGTAGGAAGTGTCCAAAGAATTTGAGACCAACAGTAATCCCAAACACATTCATTCATTTTGAAATTCTCTTCATCCCTATAATAAAATCTCTCTTATTGTCAAGAACCTATAAAAGGGAAAATAATGTTCTAAAGGAATGTAGGTGCCACAAAAAGCTAACTTGTTTAGTAAACATGATGTGAACACCTACTACCTGCCCTTGGTGGTACTACCATGTTTCCCGGAAAATAAGACCTAGCCAGACAATCAGCTCTAATGTGTCTTTTAGAGCAAAAATTCATATAAGACCTGGTCTCATTTTACTATAAGACTGGATCTAATCTAATCTAATCTAATCTAATGTAATATAATATAATACAGTATAATGCTGGGTCTTATATTAATTTTTGCTCCAAAAGATACATTAGAGCAGATTGTCCAGCTAGGTCTGATTTTCAGGGAAACACGGTAGGATAGGGGCTATAAATATAACAAAACTCACTCTCAGCCCTGGAAAGTTCACAGTATGGTAAGGTATTAAAGGCATGTCCTCCCCAAAATGATGACATGCTGTGCTGTCTGTAGACGAGATCTGATCAATGGATTTGGAGAACACAGTAGAAAGATTGCTTAATTCTGAAAGAAGAAGTCAGGGGCAATTTTCAGAGAGGAGAAGACATTTGAAGTATAAGTAGGAGGTGTTTTGCCATTAGAGAACAAAGAGAAGTTCAAGGCAAAGACTGCAGCCTAGACAAAGGCAAGAAGGTGTGGGAATGCCTGGCACATTCTGTAAACTGCTAGAAGTTCAGAGTGGTAAAGACCGAGGCTTCCCGGGTAAGGAAAACAGGTTAAAGAGGAAGTATTTGGTTTGATTGTGACTGCTCATGATTTTCATGGCAAGGGGTTTGGACTTGTTTCTCAAATAATGGGGAAGCATTCCAGATTTATTCTTGTGGATGCTTTGGGAGTGTTCACACAAAGTAGCTCTTTGAGACACTAGTTCTAAAACCAGTCCAGCACTCGGGCATCCAAATGATGCACAGACTACTCTTAAAGTGGCTGTTAGAAGCAAAATTCTTTAGGTGAATCTCATTATAACTGCAGGGCAGTAGCGACAGCCCCTCCCCTACTCCCAGCTGATCCTGTTCTAGCCCTTCCTTCAATCCTTCACTCTCAATTGCTCTCTTCCAGAATGTCTCCTCTAATGAACCCGATTCAACTGATATCCCTTGATGGTCCATCTGGCAGTCATTTACTGACTCTGTTTACTTCATCTTTGTTTCTTTGTCATGTTCCTGTGTTTATATCCTTTCATGTGTTTAATCTCCCAACTGGATCATAAGTGTGTCTGTATCTTACCTCAACCATCCCTGCTCACACAGTAAGCATTCAATAAATTCTCTCCATTGTCTGTTTGATGGGCTCACTCTCTGATCAGACAGACCTAAGAAATAGAGGAGTCTAGGGATTTCAGAGAAGTGTATCATAATAAAGGAAGCCCCATTAGCAAAGTTGGGAAAATTGAGCCTGCTAGCTAAAAAATATATTATGACAACAGAGGGAAGACTAGAAAAGAAAACAAAGTATTAGAGAGTAGCCTGGGATCAAAAGGGAAGAGAAGAATTAATAAAGGCTCACTCTCTGAGATTGATCACACTGTGGTTACAGGGCTAACAATCTAATTACTTGCTTTTAGGAATCTTGGTCCACAACTTTCACAACAGTTTCCTTGGAAGACATGTTTTATTACCAAGTAATTTTTTTTTTATTTTTAAAATATTGTAAAAGTACTTAATATGCTTTATAAACATTACCAGAATATTTTCAATAAAATGTCATTTTGCCAAGTCATAAAGTCCTTTCGGCCCATAACTTATATCAGCACAGCCTGGATTCAGGGAAGCGCTACCAAGGTTTTGGTGACAGATGACCGTCACTACAAAACAGAAGGCCCCTTTGGAAATGAGGTGAACAGCACTTCACTGTGAGAGAAAACATGGAAACCAAAACATGAGGAGCTTGCCCACGTCCTGGACTCTGGTTGCCTGGTGAGCACACACAACCCGGTGCTCGTCTGCATGGGAGAATAAGGAAGGTTACAAAAAGTGGTTTAAAAATGTCCAGTGATAAGAGAAAATTGTCTCCAGTCCAAACACCACTGAGATTTTTTTTAAACACCATTATTTACTGGCTGTTAGATATGGAAAAAAAATTTGATGATGATGTTTGTTCACAAGCATTAACAGTATAACCAAAAATAAGTGATACAAATGGAAAATGGACACAAATGGAAAAATAAGGGCTGCCTTATCCTGATATGTCTGCTCAGAGAAATTGGACTAAGTTATTGCTTAGGCAACATGAGCGGTATGGGAAGACCTCTCCCCAAACTCTCCTCCGCCTCCTCCCTAACCAGGTGTCTTCCAGCAGGAACCTTTGCTTTCTCTTAGGCATTTAACTTGGAGGAGGTTTGAGTAAGATCAATAATTTAATTTTCATGCATAGCAAGGGAAATAATAGGAACCAAAGAAAAAAGAGGAAGGACCCTCAGAGTAAAGGAGGAGGGACTGGAAAGTTCAAGTCATCTACCTAGTTATTTGGCCTCAGAGGATGCCCATGTCACAAAAAGAAGGAGAAGAAAGCAAACACATCCAGAGAAAGGAACATGCAAGGGCTTAGAGGCACACCAGTGAGAGCCTGGCACCAGAGCTCTTCCTGGGGAGAAGGTTGTTTTTTTCTTTTTTCTTTAAGGAGAATTGTGGACAAAGGTATAGCTTTCATAAACACTTATTCTCTTTCACAGTATCCTATTTATTTCCTTCATAGCACGTGTTGCAAGTCGCAAGTAAATTATCCATTCTCTGGTTTACTTCTTTAGTTCCTGTTTCTTACATGAAAGTATCATTGAGAAGGGGGACCTTATCATTTGCATAACCCCTAGGATTCATCAGTAGTGTTGAATGATTGAATAAATAAATGAATAAGTGAGTATTAAAGTGCTATAAAGAGGTTGATACGAATGAGCTGGGGAAATGTGGCTACAGAGGGGAATGATTTTTTTGGATGACCTGATTTATGGACAGCGTTTCAGTACAGTTGTGTAGGGACTAAGATTGCAAGGGCCTAAGTGAGTTCTTAAACTGGTCCTCACAGCTGGCTTTGGATCACACATACAAGGAGTCGTTTTTTCACAAGTGCTGAGCCCACAGCAGCTCAGCCCGAAACTCCAGGTGACATCACTCACTCTATATTGGATCCCCACCCACATGACTAAATCAGAAACTCTAAGAGTGATACGTGCTAAGTATTTGTGTTGTAGCGGACATTTACCATTTGGTCCACTGAGAACAACTCCCCTTTTTCCGGAAGTATTTTTTCCTAACCATGCTTCTAGTGAGGGGGTGGGTGAAAGGGAGAGTGTCAGATGCAGTCCTAGCCATGCGAACCATGACTACGGAACATAATCTGAGATGGGCCAATCATAGGACTTCGCTCCCTTTTCAAGCCCCTCCCCCAGCCGCCTGAGGTGATGGTGGCTGCTCTAAGCACGGTCACATGACCCAAGCTAGAACAGCCAGAGTCCTTTCTCAGAATTTTTCACACTTCTTCTGGCGAAAAACAGTGCTATCCTCTCTAATTACATTACTGTAAGGATGTGATCCAGAGTCTGTCCATGGCCCCGGCCCCTGCTGCATAGATAGCAATGAGCTAAGGAAACGAAGCCAATGTGCAGAAAGAAACAGAAAACTGAGAAGATTCCGTGGGGCACTCGGCACCGCTGGGTTAGGTCAGTACTGCCCTCCCGAGTTTGGCTCATTGAGTTTTCCCCTTGAGCCTCTGTGCTACTGCCATGTTCTTCCCGGACCCTGTGCACTGCTTACATTAGTTTGAAGTGAATTTCTGTCACTTATATCCACAAGAACTTTCATACAAATGGTTATACTTCCTTTAAATTTCAAAATAAAACTAGAGAGTGTCTTCGGCAATTAATTTCTCCAGCCTTGAATTAGTAGCTAAGAGAATTTAATTGTCAACTCAGAGCTGTGCTCAGAATAAAAGTGTTACTATCCTACATTCACTTTTTCTACTTCCTTTTGTTCTAACTCAGAACAAACAGAGAACCAAACTCCCATGAAGAAGAAGAGATTAATGGTTGAAGACACTTTGATATTTATTCATTTAGATAACTGGCCAGATTCCACAGCAGAATTATACTCTACTGACTGTAACCCTTCACCCACTGAGCTCCAGAGTTTTATTCTGAGGAAATAATTCACCCCTGGTAGGCCAAAATACAAAGCAGTGTGTTTGTTATACAAGAGAAGGGATTTTGCAATTGAAAATAGATTACGATTTAGTATTTGTTCTTTTCATTCCCTCTTTTTAATTGTTCTCCCCACTTCCAGGCCTTTGCTGTTTTTCTCTCTTGCATGTGTAGAATCGTGTATTTCACAGTGTCCATTGTACTCAGAGAGAAAATCATGTAGTAAAATATGCTATTTTAAAATACAAGGAATAATGTATCAATATGTAACACTAGAGAACATTTTAGCTGATGTCTTAGGGCTAAATCCAGCAGTAGTGACCTCCGCGGATATGACTTAAACCTTGAACAGAGTTATTAAGTGTGGCAAACAGCCCTCCCTCCCTCCCACCCATCACCCAGTCTCAGAACCCTGAGACTTGCTTACGGAACTCTGACTCTGGTCAAGCAATAGTGTACCAAGGCCCAGGATAATCATGCTTGGCCTAAGCCTTTTTGCATAGCTCTTGCCTTTTTGCCCATAATTGGTATAAGGATAACCTTGTGGCCTGGTTGTAAGTATAGGGGGAAGACTGCCTAGGACTTCCAAGAAAGCTTCTCCTAATAAACGGGGACAGCCATGCATGCGGAGAGGCTTTTTGTTCCTGCTCCTTCTCTTCCTACTTAGACACTGTCGTGTAAATGTATGATACCTGGAGGTGTGACTATAACAGAGGTAACACAGACTACCCAAGGATGGAAGAACAAAAGGATGAAAGGAGCCTGAAACCTCTGGAATTTGTGTTGCGTAAACAGCTGTCTTTATAGTGGTCTGTGCCACTGTTAATGCTGTTATTAGTTATCTGCAGCTGAATGGATCTTAGCTGATACATTATGAAATAGAACTAAATGCACACTCGCATTCCTCAGTTCTCATTATGTTAGCAGGGAGATGGGTAATAATTAACAAATATTTTGAACATGAAAAAGCTACTTTTTTTTTTTTTTTCAGCAGAATAACATAAACTCTTTGTAGAGATATTCTGTTGTAAGTCAAGACTATACAACTATGGGACAATAGCACTTATAGGTAGAGCAAAGTAAGAATTTAACTTTACATATGCTCCACTACACTTGGTCTGGTTTTACTTTACGCACCATTTGTCTCATGTGCAACTTTAGCATTTAGGGATATGATTAAAAACAGATTAACTGAACAGAATGTGTAATGGTCCTCAGCTGAGTATCAGAAAATTAAAACAGATTTGAAAAGTCTTCTGCCACACTCAGGATTTAAATACATTGAGTATGTCAGCAATTTTGTACTCTCACAGCAAGAGATAAAAGAAGCAAAGATAAAGGGATGCACAAAATAGGAAAGTCTTTGGGGATATTAAGGCAATTAAGAGCAATATGGAAGTAATCAAAACTTGGTCGACAGACCAAATAAGACCTTATGAAATAAAAATATGGGCCAACATTTGCAAAATGTTGCATGCCTTCAGATTACACATGTCTACAAAAGAAATCAAGGGTTAGATTCAATGAGCAGATATGAAACATTAGCAACGGATGAAATGCAAAAGGCCTTCTTAGGCTTGAACATGGGCAGGCATGCTAAAGTTTAAATGCTTATCTAGACACCAGCCAAGTTTTAAGGATTGAAGCAGGGTCTCCATCTTTCATCATGAGAAACACAGCAATGTAGGAATATAAAACATGCAAAAGTCAAACAAAGAGTTTGTTTTATTTATTGTGAGCAGTTCTGTTTCAAATCAGTTTGAGATATTCAGGAAGTAGGCTTACGTTTTTATTTTGTCACATTATTTTTTCCTGAGATAATAAATGTTAAAAGGTATACATAATGAATGTACTTACTATCCGAGCATGAAGCACAGAACGGCCTGAATGTGGGCAGCAACTGTGGATTAATAAAACCAAGACACCCACATCACGGGACACGGGGCTTCTCTGGAGACTTCTGGGGAAGAGAAATAAGAACCACAGACATAGATAAACACGGGGTTTAAGCTATCAGTCAGTGCAGATCTCATGAAGATGAGAATGCAGCCAACAGATGTGACCCAAACCGCACCAGACACAGGGAAATCATAACGCGGCAGACGAAAGCTATGTCTCTGTCTGGATTATATGTGATGGTTTGGAAACTGACATAATACAATCCTGATTTCAATGCAGCAGCTGTCATCTTGCTGATCCACTTATGTGTTTCTCTCAGCTCATTCAGCCTCCTTTTGTAGTTCTTCAAATGTGGCAGTATCCTAAAAAGATTATTTTAATCGTATCAAAGACATTTGAACTTTAAATAATAATGCCACAAAGGAGAGGCAGAGCTGATGCTTCTGTTGCTAATTTGTTGCATTGCTTCTTACATTTGCTGCTTTCCTACATCCAGGCATACTGTGCTTGCAGCTTTGATTGTTAAAGGACATTTAAATATGTTTATTCCCCCACCCACCCTGCATATCAAAAATCCCACCTTTTTTTCTTCAGCTAATAATTGGGGGCCCAGAAACAAATTCCTGCTAGTTTGCTTAGAGAGGTGTTTCCTTATGGTCTCCCAAACAATTGGGAAACTCCCATTTGGAACCTGGTAACTGCCTGACGTTTTACACAGCAAGCACAGCCACAAGGTAGAGGAACTGCTAACTAGAATCTACCCATAACTTGGCAACCAAAACATCTAGAACTTTCAGGGTCATCTGAATAAATCAACCTTTCCTGTTAGTATTCACAAAGGAAAAATTCTCCAAGTAAAGCAATGTTTCAAGCCCAAGGAACATTCCACAACCACAGAGCATTATTTCAGAAAAAAATTAGCAATAAAGACTTCTTTGGCTTTAAAAGATTTCAAAACACATTGGACATGAAATTGGAAAGCATCATATGAGGTAATAATCCTTCTGGGAAACAGAAGAGGTGGAGACATTAGCCTTTTTCCTATTTCCTGAGACTGTGGATGGAATAGACAAGAACACTGTGAATGGCAAAGATATACAAGGTACAATTGTCAATGGAAACTCTCCTTGTCTGCTTGCTGCCTAGTCACAAAAAGAAGGGGTGAGTGTGTGACAAAAGGAACCCAGGGTCAAGGGACTACTATCCCAGCCTTAGTAGTCAATAGCCACCATCTAGGACAAGTCACGTGAGAGCTTCATCTCTAAAGTGAAAGGCTGGGCCAAATGGCCTTTAAAGCCCTGTCCTCTGTCAAACACACAGGTATCTCTGAAAAGGAGGCAAACAGATACTGAGAAAATAAAAGAGTCTTCTCTCTGTAATATTCTCCCCTTACGTAAGGTCTTCTAATCTTCGCTTTTCCACAGCTAAATCTTGAAGGCTCAGGATGCACATTTCAAGGGTGAGGAATTAGGACTAGGAAGCCCTTCTGTTTGGGAAGGCACGTGAACAAAGTAAACAGATGAGAACAGGGGAACTATAGAGTAATGTGAAGGACTAGAATCCGTTGTGAATAAATTGCCTTTAGGGAAATAAGGATTTATACTGCAGCAATTACTATGTGCTAGGAACTAATATAATACATCTACTTGAAATATATTGACTCATTTAATCCTCTCAATCCTTTAAAGGAGGGGCTGCTATTATCATCTTCCACACGTGGACACTGCCAACATCACACAGCTTAGAATGGTCACCTAATGATGCACAGCAAATCCCCCCAAAACTTATTGGCTGAAAAGAGTAATAATTTATATATTTCACAGTTTCTGTGGATCACGTATTCAAGAACAGCTTGACTAGGTGATTCTGAGTCAGGGTCTCGCTTGAGTCAGATGACACCTGGAGCTGTAGTCATGAGAAAGCTTGACCCGGATGAGAGGGTCAGCTTTCAAGGTGAGTCACTCTCGTGGCTGGCAAGCGGGTGCTGGCTCTTAGCAGGTGGCTTCCGTTCCCCTGACATGGGCCCAAAAGGATGCATATCTCTCTACTAACCATGGTTACCACTGAGGAATGGAGTAAGATTGGTTGCGGATAGGATAGAGAATATAAAGGTAGAGAGAGGAGGCTATGGAAAGGAAAACTACATTTTTTATCAAGATTTTATTCATATATTACTTGTAGGAAAAAATAGATAATGATTTACAAATTAAGGCATTCTACACCAAGTACACAAAAATATTCCACATATGCAGAATATTATATATTCTATATATAATATTTTACTTATACACACACACACACACACACACACACACACACACACACAATATCACCCTTGTTGCAAACACATTCTCAGAAAATCAAGTCTTGTTTGCCTAAAACTCTAAGCAATCGTGGACCAGATGTCTGAAAGAATGAGGAGAAATAAACCTATCTATTTCTGTTGTCCATTGTTAGTTATTAGCATGGCCTTCTATGGTGTCTGTCCTGGTATCTTTCTTATAATCTTTGCTTCCTCGCTAACTCATAAAAGGTATAAAACATAAACCATCAGTTGAACTACAAATTGGGTATGAAAAGACAGCTTCATGAAAAGCCAGGTTCTACATTTGAGGCACACTGACTTTTCCACGTGAATAATATAATTGAAAACAGGTTAACAATTCTTCATTTTTTCTGGCAAGAGAAATAGATTTTATGCTGCCCAAACCTCACACATACTTGTACCTTCTTTCCAGATCTGTCTACAACTACGACATAAGCTACCCATTCTATATAAATCGTACCGATAGTTTCACTGTTCCTCACACCTTGTTCCTTATAGCAAGATGCTTTCATTACCACAAACTCAGTGGCTTAAAATAACAGAAATTTGTAAGCCTCATACCTACTTTTAGTTATCAGGATCTCTGTCATGGCTTCCCCATTAGACAGCAAACAGCTTGAGGGTGAGTGTGTCTCATTCTATTTCATATCTACCATGGTGCAGTGTCAAGCTCAGTGATTAGCCAATAGACAGTTCTTAAAAATTGCTGCTCATTGAATATTCAATTGATATTTAAATGCTATGTGTTAAAGCACCTATAGAAAGAATTTTTATTCTTGTGGATTATTGCAAGTTATGAACGAAAACATGCAAAATATCAAGATACAATTCCAAATATGGCACTTTGGAGCAGAATTTGGAAGAACCACGGAAGAGCATTTGAGAAGTGTAATGGAAACATTGGGACACTGTCACTCTTCAAGGCCAAGGACTATGTCTTTTTAGCTTTATATTTTCTATACCCAATACAGTGCCTGGTGACCTAACAGGTGCTCAATAGATATTGCTGAATACTAATTAAAGTAGTAGGCAGGACTAGGCTTTGGGGACAGACAATACTGTGTTTGAATCCTGGCATGATACATTTTACCCATGTAACCTTAAATGTTCTGTTTCTTTAGATATTCATTTGTAAAATTGAAATTAAAAATTCCATAATCAGGTTGCCATGAAAGTAGATAAAATATCTATGGCAGTGTCTAGTTTTTGAGAAAGAGTACTTGCCTGATTTCTCTCAACTACTGCGATAGAAACTAAGTTTCATTTTGCTGGCAGTCTAGAGAAAAAAAAAATAAAGATGCTAAAATCAAAGAATTTTCACGAGCCAGTTTGAGCCTTGGCTATCACAAGCCCTTCTCTGTAAACTTAGGTGATATTCATTAGAACTGAATAAGATGAAAATTCGTAGTTTTGAAATCATTTTTTCTGTACCACCCCCCAACACCCCATCGGCTAAATAGAAGCTTCCTTTGTTCCCGTGGCCTCACCCCTGTCTTCCAAGAGAGAAGCTGAATCTGGGAACTCAGGTCAGGCAGCGTGGTGGTGCAGACTCTAGAAAGGAAGCAAAAAGCAGAGCAAAGATGGGATTTTCAAAGGAAGGAGTCAAGGTTTGTTCCTGGGTGGAAAGGAAAACCATAGGTAAAAGCAAAGAGTAGAGGGAGGGAATGTAAAAGTCTTTAGCTCACATTGGAGGAGAGGTTTTAGTAGAGATTTGCTGGAGAGTATTGTAGACAGAGAGGATGCTTCTGGGTGTCTAAGAAGAATGAGAGATCAGGAGTTAGAAGAAAGAAGAGGGAAAGGGATTTTATAAACTGTTGCAGTGAGTTATGAAGCTGATGCTTTAAATGTTTTCCAGCAGATTTAAGTAAAGATCATAGTCACTTTAGTGAGATGCTGGTCTATGCTTCTTTATGCAAAATACCATGCAAAAATTAGGTCTCCTCTTGCCTCAGGCTTTTTTTCAAATTACATAAAGAGTTCCTGGAAGATCACATTAGAATTGTCCTTACAACAGAAATGAATAATGAAAGAGACCGCAAGTGGCACACAAGTTACGTGTGATCAATTGTTTGAAGGATATCCCACAGAATAAATAGAGACTAAGAGAGACTAGGGCAAGGTCGTTCCACATAGATGGCAGCATCCAGTGTGGCCTGTGCCGCAGGGCCTGGGTGAGCAGGACTGGATTCTTCTTCCCAAAAGGACAGCGGAGGCATATGCATATGCACAGGGAGAAACTCACACCCTTACCTGTTGTAAGCAGGTTAAGTACCTAAAAGAGATCAAGCTACAATGATCTTGACATCACTGCCAACATCTAGCTAAATGTAAACTTTATGGAAATACAGCAAATATACAAAAAAGTGTATGTATTCATTTTCTAGGGATGTTTAACAAATTACCACCGATCTGATGGCCTGCAACCACAGGCATTTATCCTCTCACAGTGCTGGAGGCCAGAAGTTCTAAATCACGATGTTGGCATGCTCACACCACCTCACAGGGCTGTTGGGGAGAACTCATCACACGCCTTTCTGCCAGCTTCTGGTGGCTCCAGGTGTTACTTGGTTTGTGGCCACATCACCACAACCTCTGCCTCCATCTTCACATTGCTTCCTACTCCTCTGCTTGTGTGTCTTCTTTGTGTCTCTTATAAGACACTTGTCAATGGATTTTCTTCTTCTCAAAATCTTTAACTTAATTACATCTACAAAGACCCTTTTTCCAAATAAGTTAACATTCACAGGTTCCAGGGTTTGATGTACACAAATATGTTTTGGGAGGCCAACATTCAGTTCACTACTGTGTACATCTCATAAGTACACAGCTTAATGAGTGAAATAACCATTCCCCATGTCAAGAGATTAGCAGTTTGTATACCCTATTACTCAACATTGTGAAATACTCATCACTGTGAGAGTCACGCAGTTGTGGATCATTCATTGTCACTGCTATGTGGTACCTCGCTGTATAACAGTACCACGGTTCATTTGTCCATCTACTGTAAATGGATATTTGTGTTATTTCTATGTTTTTCGCTATTAAGAATAATGCTGCTATAAATAATCTAGTATGTCTTTTGGTGAATATATATGCATCTCTGTTGGATATATATCCAAGAGTGAAATTGCTGGGTCATAGAATATGTGTTTGGCTTTCTTTGGTAGATACTGCCAACCAGTTTTCTAGAGTGGTTGTACTAGGGCAGCTTTTGAATTTAAATTTTCAGAGTAATAAACTAATCTCTACTGAAGTGTCCAACAGGGAGATTCTCCCAGATCCCTAGTAAACTCCTCTGAGGTTGAGCTGATTTCAGTGTTTCCAGTGTTTTCATCAGAATTAGTGGAACTCCCTTTTGTAGAAATGGTTTGTTAAGTAAATAAATGGTCTATCCAAGATTGTGGAAAGAATGTTTCACGCACTTTAAAAAATAATTGGAAACATCATTTATGTACATATTTAGCCAGAGTGGGAGCGGCACCCCATGGGGCTCAGGCACTGTTTACACAGTGTTCATGACTCCAAGATCTGTGTACATCCAATGAGCTCGCTTGCAAGATTTGCTGCAAATTCTACAGCTTCGCTTTTTAGGCCCGTCTTCATTCAATGGATGCTTTTTCTTTAATGGACTGGATTAAACTAGAGAAGAAACAGCCTCTTCCTTGAGTTTCAAAAGCAATCTACTTTTGCCAACTATTTCATGAGTTGTAATCAACTTTGCTGAAGGTTATTGGGGACACAAAAAGGGGGACAGTATAGAGGGCATGGTTTTCCATTAACCAGGTCCCACTCCCACCCTGAGGGATCCCAAGGACCAAATACTTCTTCCTGTATTATACAAAGCAAGTCAGTGCTCCCCAACTTGTGCCTGTGAAGCTGCATAGCCAAACCTGTAAAGGTATTCAGCAGAATAGGGCCTTCTGTATACCTGGATCCAGTCTCCCTAGGAGAGAAAACTGGGTTATAAATATAGAAACTAGGTGAAAGGGCACTGGCCACAGAGAAATGTAGGTGCATCGTATACCAGTGCAATGTTCCTTGACCCCATGAAATCCCTTATGGGGTATGTGTATCTGCCAGTAGCGCTGGCTGTACTAGGTAGGGTTGTGAGAGATTTGAGAACCTTTTGTAAAGGAGGCCAGCATTACCACTCAGAAGGCTTTTATACATTCTGTGCAATTAATGCTTCTATTTAAAGGGATGTTTACAAACCTTGGGCTCTCCTGGCTCTTGAACCTAATTCAACAACAGCAGGGCCATTTCATAAGCATCATTTTCTATAGGGGAAAAAAAAGCAGAATCAGTCCCAGAAGTCCCTGAGCATCATCTCTGCCTCCAATTTGCAAAGTCTGGAAAACCTGTTACGTCACAGGCAGATTATTGTGTCAATACAAGTCAGGTTCAAAATTCACTCAATTTGCTCCAGTTGAGGAATGGTTTGAAAGGAGAGGTGCACAGTGCAGGAAACCCATTCTCTAAAGCCAATTCTCTTACTTTGGCTTCTGATTTTGAAACTCTAAATTAATTTCTAGAGCACTATATAAAAGAATTGAATGAATTATTTAAAAAGTACAACAATATTCTAGAACATGAGGGATATTGGCCCTCTCCAGAAATTTTTTCCTCTCCCTTTTCCCAAATAATAACCCAAATATCCCAGCCACATGGTTGGAATGAGATTAACTAATTTTGTGCTAGTAAATGTTTAGTAACAAGGTCAGAAAGAAGCCCTGATTTCTAGTGTTTTCCTATTTCCATGGTGTAAAAATACCCACAGTGGCCAATTTCAAGCTATCAAAATGATATTATTGGATGCAGAGTTTGTTACATTCAGCCAGCTGTGAAGGGAGAACCAGAAGGCTATGCCAAAAGCTGGGGTGCTCAGAGCTCTGCTGCTGCCTCCCCAAGGCTGAACCCCAGGACAGGGTCCCATAAAGAACTCAAACGACTCTGGAGTGGCCATCAGAAAATAGACTGGTGTCTTGATTCTGGAGTGAGACTTAAGATGGTGGTGACTCTCACACAAAATCCCTCATTTCAATATCGTGCTGCCCTTAATAGAGTAGAAATGGTGAAGCCTTGCTAGGCATAGCTTGTAGCTGCTTCCAACAACATGAAAATATGAGAGCAATAGAGCAGATATAGATACAGATACAGGTGCAGACACAGAGCTTTCAGACACCAGAAAGGAATAAACTGAGAGGGACTGTGATAGCTACTGAACCTGAGTGGTTCACTTGTCTTGTGGGAGTGGAGAGTCTTTTCTCCTCTGATCCCCAAGAGAGAGAAGAAAGTGACTGAGTCATTGGTGGACTTAGGTATACAAAATAAATGAATAAATAAATAAATAAATAAATAAAATTATAATTAGGACAAGGAGGACAGAAAAGGAACTGTGCAATTGAAGAATGGTAGCCATGGGCCGATTCGCTGTAGATGCAACAGAGATAAATGCCAATTATCTAAAAACAACAACAAAAATTTATATCTCATTGGGAACATTGGAATTGGTGCCAAGGATTAGAGCCACATGTCCCTTCCACAGTGCAATATAACCATCCTGGAACTAGAAAGGAAGGAAAGGTATAGATGAGAGCATCTTGAATTGACTAATATTTACCCAGAGGACCTAACAGAGGAGCTAACAAAAATCTGTAAGTGGCATGCTTTACCTCAGTTTACCTTTTGTTTTGTTTTTATTAGTGTCTATGGGGCCAAAAGCCGATTTAAGTGCAACCATAGAGAAAATTTTCTATTACATTTTTTGGATGACTAAGTGACACAATTTATTAAATTTGTCCATAATAGCAATAAAGGTGGAAGATATGCAGTGTATATACTTCTAGAGAGAAAAAAAATGGTGATCTCGTTTCTCATCATTTTAACATGCTTGCCCATGTCTGTATTTATGTATTTAAATGTGCCATGTGAAAAATCTTTGAACGGATTATTTCCATATTTCCCCCAAGTTAGAAGTATTATGAAGAATCTATTATTTCTTGTGATAGTACCATCTAAAGAGCTGTAATTTTCAACTAACTCTACCCTGGTAATGACCACATACGCATTCTAGGTAAACCAGAGTATGTAATTAATGTGATATTAAATTATTGTAAAAGCACATATGTGGTCATTATGTTTCATATGTGTCATTGTATTATGTAGTTATTAGGTTACACATGTGTAATCTCATTGTTATATAAATATAGCATCAATATGTTTCATGTGGCATGGAATCAGATGATCGCAGGGTTTTAAACTGGGAATGACTTGAAAGATGATCTAGCCCAATGCCATCATTATGCAAACGAGGAAAATGAAGCCAAGAGAAGTTAAATAATTCACTCAATCACGTTGTCCATTATCGTTGTAGCTAAGGGGAGACCTCTGGCATAGCACTACTCTGATAATTTTAATTAAAAATTTCAAGGATAATATGCTTTATAAATTAGTTTATCAGTTAAGACACCGTTCGCAGCAAATAACTGAAAACAATTGAAACATGGTTTAAGCAATAAGGAAAATGTATAAGGAACATGAAGATATAGTAATTCTAGGGTTAGTTAATTCTGTGGTCCAATCCCATGATCAAAGGCCTGGATTTCTTTCCATCTCTCTGTTCTCCCATCCTTACTGTATCAGATTGTCTTTATGCTGGCTCCCCTTTTAGTCATGAGATAGCTGCAGCAGTATCCAGCTACATACGGACAGCTCAAGATCCAGCAAAAAAAAAAAAGAGAGAGAAGGCAACACTTCCTAAATGCCACTTTACAGGAACAAAGACCACTTCCCAGAAATGCCCTCAGAAGACTTGACCCGCATTTCTCCTTTTCCAGAATCGCATCCTGTGCTAGTGGAAGAGGACCACCTTAAGGGGGTTAGATTAATCAGACCACTGTAGGGAAAGAAATGTAAGTATCCAGCTTCTCGTAAAGCATGGCTACCTGGAAGAATTAGAAGTCAACGATAAAAGGGAAGGAAGGAGGAATAATTGGAAGGCAGCTGATAGGATGTGTCATAACAGGTGCGTGTTCCTGAGTATCTATAAAAGTTAGCTCTAAACAGTAGGGAGAAGATGAGTATTCTCATGGTCAATTAAAAATCCTTGATAAAGCACAGGACTATTTTATGAAAGTGAAAAATTAATCACATATCCTAATGTCAGTTCAGTTTATCATAGAAAGAACTTAAATAGAACAACTGAAAAGGCACAGTTTCTTCAGTTAGTTACAATTTCTATTGAAATAACAAACTTTGGTTCGTTTGTTTTTTTCTAAATCACAGTATTCTTGGAAATTAACAACCTTATTAAGTAGGAACTATTATATTATTCCTGTCTCTATAGATGAGCAAAAACTGAGGATCAGAAAAATTAACATTTGTGATTCTCAGAGTTTGGTTTCTGGATCAGCAGGGTTAGCATCACCTGGAAACTAATTAAAAATGCAAATTATCGGGCTCTCTCTCAGACCTACTTAGAATGGGGCCCAGTAATCTGTATTTTAACAAGCCTTCCTGGTGATTCTGTTGCACTGGAAAACTTTAGAACCACGGCCCTAGACCAATAGCATTGAGACAGGATTTGAACACAGGCTATCATACCTCCAGAGCCTGTTGATTTGACCACTATGCTAAACTGCGTCAGTTTTAGTGTGATTTAGCACACTAACCACTTAACCACACTAACCACTTAACTAAGCAGTTTACTGGCTCACAGTAAACATAGAGTTGTTAAATAAAACAAATTATAGAAAAATGTTTTATACTTCTCTTCCTTATAAAAATATATTAAATTGGGTAGAAGGTCAGACTAAGGTAGAACAAAACAGTACTATTTTCTGTATCCATATTTCACTATTGAGTTTGTTGCCATCGTAAACATGATCCATATTAATTATTAAGAAGGTAGTAACTTGTAGTAACCAATTTGGCCACATTATGCTCTGGTTGCTCTGGCCTCATTTTAGGACATAGAGTTAAGCGGTGTGGAGGATCGAGTTCTTAAGCGAACTAGACCCTGGGTTTCAATTTACAAAAGACCTTCTTTTGATAATTTTATGTTCAAATGATCCAGGGCAGAATTAGATGAAAGAGATGAATCATGAGATGGCTGTGAGTTACTTGAATAGATATTTTTATAATGATTACAGGCACACACAACACCACATTCTTGAAATTATATTGCCTTGTGTTACAAAGAGCTTATTCTTCCCATAATGGCATCTTGATAGAATGTGGGTGGGCTGAATAGCTCCCAGGGCATTAGCAAAGCAATGACATAAAATCATTGTTTTATTTTTTTGTAGCTTCTCTGGATAGTTTGAGGGAAATTATGTGACTACTTTACAAATGATGGGTAACTATGAATTCCAGAGAAATGAGTTAAGGGATTGCATGACATCATAAACTAAGAAAAGACAGAGTTTGGGTCCTATTTCATGCAATCAGGACTTTGCAGTCTATTTTCTTTATGTTTTGCAGATGTCTCCTCTGTGAGCTACATAATTATTTTTACCCAAGTTGCATGCTTCTTACTTTCTTCATTTTCATTATTTTCATTTTCACATGAAAACTGTAAACAGTCTTTTTTAATAGTTAATATTACATAGAAATAACAAAACAGCCAGTCAAAAGCTTAAGTGTACTCACAAGCAAACTATTTAGGATTTTATTTCAGTGGGTGTCATCTACTTATCTGACAACCAAAAGTGTGTCTGCTCAGGGTGATTAGCCATAACCCGGGCTTGACAGTTTCACATTCACTGTCAAGTGACCTTGTGTAAACTACATAACCTCTCTAAGCCTCAGTCTCTTGATCTATAAAATGGGGATAATAATGCAACCTGGTAAGAAATAGCTAAAGTTTGATAAAATAGTACATGTAAGTCACTTAGCCATAACTGACTCTTAAATAGTAACCAATGTGTATTACTGTTGTTATGTTCTCATCCTTCATTATCATTATCATGGTAAAAATAATTTGAAAAATATACAAATGACATGTATTTTTAAAAATTTGGCACAGATATCTTTTTCTATAGCTTTTATAAAAATTTTCAGAAGACTTTGACTTTTAGCAAAAGCATTAAGTATTAGAGCAAAAGTTATATATTAATCACCACATCCTCAAGTACCAATAACTGATATGTTGAACAATTAAACTAGCTTACCTGAAACTATTTGCTCTTGAGGAAATGTACGAGAGCATTTCTTTTTTATGTCTTACATAAGTAAATCTAGAATCACAGATTTTTTTATAGTTATAGATATACTTCTCTTTGCCAAATGTTTTCCAAGCAAGGTATGTTAATTGCTTTTTAAAATTATAGTATTTCACAATATTTTCTGTTTTATGAAGACGTGAAATGGAAAACACTGCCCGAGAGAACACTGAAATGACCAGTGCATTGTTACCCAGCACACTGGCTGACTCTGGATGTGCTTCTGTGCCTAGATCCAGACAGCTGGTTGTTTAGAACCAGGCGGAGACTATAGAATCTACCTCATATCATTAATTACTTCCACACCCTGGTTGGCAAATTCATCTCACCTTTCAGCGAGGAGTAAATGACTGAGATGGGAGGGTCTGAGTGGTTCCGTGGCCACAGGTGAAACAGTGATTCCAAGAGACTGTACTTTTACAGTCACTCAAGAATCTTACCTTCATGCAATTAAGGTCTGGACATTTGAAAAACAAAAACAAGTTGTTTCTTTCTCTCAGGATAACTGGAGGGAAATTATATAAATACTTTAAAATAGCAACTGTGAATTCTCAAGAAATGGGCCAATGATTAGTTTTCAGGTGAAATGATTGTGTGAAGCTGGTGTCATTACCAGATACTGATGAACACTAATCACCCCTACTTAAAATAGAGAACACCATGAGCTTGCCTGTAATAGTTAAGCTAAGGCTCTTCAATATTTTTTCTGGACAGTCACTGGAATTCATTAGAATGAATTAAGTAAATTCAACAGGATTAGTATGATGGTTAATTTTATGTGTCAACTGAGCCACAAGGTGTTCAGATATTTCATTATACATCATTCTGCGTGTGTCTGGGAGGGTGTTTCCAGATAAGATTAACATTTGAGTCAGTGAACTGAGTATAGAAGATCACCCTCACCAATGTGGGTGGGCACCATCCAATCCATTCAGAGCCTGGGTAGGACAGAAAGATAGGGGAACGGAGAATTCACTCTCAGCCTAACTGTTTGAGCTGGTACTTCCGCTCTTCTTTTGTCTTTGATCTGGGGATCATACCATAGGCTTTCCTGGTCCTCACGACTTCAAACGTGGGCTGAAACTACACTTCCTGTTTTCCTGGGTCTCCAGCTTGCAGATGGAAGACTGGGGAACTTCTCACCCTTCATAATTGTGTAGACAGTTTCTTATAATAATTATATTGGTTTTGTGTCTCTGGAGAACACTGACTAATACAGTGGGGTATTTATTATGTATAATAGTTCCAATTTTTAATTTCATAATTAACTGATAAGTATATCCTTTTTAATTATAGAAAGCTTTATTGATTTTCTTAATACAAAAAAAGTACACAGTAACTGTGTACAAAGATAAAGTTGCCTAAATTAAGACAAAAAGATGAAAGTAAAAATCATCCATAATCCCACTGTCCAGAAATGATTATTATTAACAGAATGCTTTTAAATTCATATTGATGCACATACATCTTTGATGTAAATAGAACTTTACCTATATTTAGAGGTAATTACATATACTTCTTTCATAACCTTTTTATTGAAGTATTAACATAGATACATAAAGCTGTATAATTCAAAGTAAATATGCCCATTGTTAACATAAAAATGAAAGGCCACAATGAGAGGCAGTGAGCATTTATTTGACATGAAAAGAATAGCTATTCAGGAAGCACTGATTCAGGCAGAAGTCCAAATAGTGTTCCGATTAGGAGACAAAGGTAAGGGGTATTTATGAGAAAGGGAAGGAGAACAATTACATCAATAGAAGGAGGGATTTCCATTGGTGCAGATAAGATAACATAGTGACACTAATTCTAAAACTATTTTTAATTTTCAGTTCAGTAGTCATCAGTCCAGCAGTCATAATATCTGCTTTCTTTTTAGCCCTGTAAACAGTTCTTTGGGACACAATGTTGCTTTAGGTCCGGTTCAGAGGTTATTTTGCCCAGCTTTAACATTCCAAAGGTTTGAGGCATACAATGCGCAAGGCCATTTCCCTGGGATGGCAGTTCTGACTGCATTTTAAAGTGACTCCATTTATATTATTTTTTTTACACTATGTAGGCAGCACCCATTTCAAGAAAGAGAACATTGCCAATATCCAAGAGCCCCCTCATGCCCATTCCCAGCTACCAAGAGTAGTTCCCAACCTAACTTATAACATCCCGAATTACTTTTGCGTGTTTCTATATTCTGTATAATTGGAATCATATAGTATGTACTTTTATGTACCTAACTTTTTGCACAATAATTTTTATTGAAGTATAACTGACTTATAATATTAGTTTAAGGTGTATAACATAGTGATTTGACATTTATTAATATATATACTATGAAGTGATCACCTTGAAAAATCTACTTAAATTCTGTCACAAAGATTTTACAGTACTATTGACTATATTCTCTATGCTATTTATTACTTCCTTGTGATTTATTTATTTTATAACTGGAAGATTGTATGCCTTAATCTTCACTTATTTCTCTCATCCCCCCAACCCCCATCCCTCTGGCAACCACCCGTTTGTTCTCTGTTTCTATTAGTCTGTTTTGTTTTGTTTTGTTCTTTAGATTCCATGTATAAGTGAAATCATATGGTATTTGTCTTTGTCTGACTTATTTCACTTAGCATAATACCATCCTGGTCTGTCTATGTTGTCACAAATAGCAAGATTTTGCTCTTTTATGACCAAGTAATATTCCATTGTGTGTGTGTGTGTGTGTGACATCTTCTTTATCCATTCATCTGTTTATGGACACTTAGGTTGCTTCCATATATTAGCTGTTGTAAATAATGATGTAGTGAACATATGGATGCATATTTCTTTTTGAATTAGTGTTTTTGTTTTCTTCAGATGAATACCCAAAAGTGGGATTGCTGGTCATAATGTAGTTCTAGTTTTAATTATTTGAGGAACCTCCATACTGTTTTCCATAGTAGCTACACCAGTTTACATTCTCACCAACAGTGTATAAAGGTTCCTTTTTCTCTACATCTTCATCAACACTTGTTCTTTGTTGTGTTTTTGATAATAGCCAGCTGACAGGTGTGAGGTGGTGTCTCATTATGGTTTTAATTTTTATTTTCCTGATGATTAGTGATGTTCAGCACTTTTTGATGTGCCTGTTGGCCATCTGTATGTCCTCTTTGGAGAAATATCTCTTCAGGTCCTCTGCCCATTTTTCAATCAGATTGTTTTTGTTTTTCTTTTGGTTTTTGTTATTTAGTTGTATGAGTTCTTTATATATTTTAAATGTTAACCTCTAATCAGATAAATCGTTTGTAAATATTTTCTCCCTCTTGGAAGGTTACCTTTTCATTTTGTTGATGGTTTCTTGTGCAAAAGTTTGTTTGTTTTAGTTTGATGCACTCCTTTTTTTTCATTTTTGCTTTTGTTGCTCTTACTTAAAGAGTCATATCCAAAAAAGAAATATTGCTAAGACTAACATCAAAAAGTTTACTGTCAATGTTTTCTTCTAGGATTTTTATGGTTTCAGGTTTACATTCAAATCTTTAATCCACTTTGAATTTATTTTTGTTTATGGTATGTGATAGTGGTTCAGTTTTACTCCTTTGCATATAGCTGTCCCAGTTTATTCAAGAGACTGCCTTTTCCTATTGTATATTCTTGCCTCCTTTGTTGTAGATTACTTAGCCATATATTCATAGGTTTATTTCTGGACTCTCTATTCTGTTCCATTAATCTATGTTTCTGTTTTTGTGCTGGTGCCATACTGTTTTGATTACTATGGCTTTCTAGTAAAAATTGAAATCAGGGAGCATGATATCCCTGCTTTGTTCTTCTTTCTCTGTTTTGCTTTGGCTATTCAAGGTCTCTTGTGGTTCCATACAAATTTTAGGATTATTTGTTCTAGTTGTGTAAAATATGCCGTTGGTATTTTGAAAGATATTGCATTGAATCTATATATTGCTTCGGACAGTATACTCATTTTGACAATATTAATTCTTCCAATCCATGAGCAACAAAATATTCTTCCATTTATTTGTGTTGTCTTAAATTTCTTTCAACAGTGTCTTATAATTTTCAGAGTACAGGTCTTTCACTTCCTTGGTTAAATTTATTCCTAGGTATTTTATTATTTTTATGCAATTGTAAATGGTATTGTTTTCTTAATTTCTCTTTCTGATATTTAATTACTCATGTCTAGAAATACAACAGATATCTGTATATTGGTTTTGTATCCTGCAACTTTATTGAAATCATTTATTAGTTCTAGCAATTTTTTGTTGGACTCTTTGGGGTTTTCTGTTTATAGCATGATGTCATCTGCAAATATGAGAGTTTCACTTCTTCCTTTCCAATTTGGCTGTCTTGTTTTCTGTCTAATTACTATGGCTAGGACTTCAATACTTTGTTGAATAAAAGTAGTGAAAGTGGGTATCCTTGCCTTGTCCTGGATCTTAGCATCATACACCATTGAGTATGGTTTTAAAAAGTGTTACCTCTATACCCACTTAGTTATGCTGAAGAATGTTACCTCTGTACTCACTTTGTTGAGAGTGTTTATTATGAATGGATGTTAAATTTTGTAAAATGCTTTTTCCGCACCTATTGAGGTGATCATATGGTTTTTATCCTTTGTTTTGTTTATGTATCAGGTTGATTGATTTGCAGATGTTAAACCATCACTGCATCCCTGCAATACATTTCACTTGATTGTGGTTTGTGATCTGTTTAATGTATTGTTGAATTCTGTAAGGTAAGAGACTTTGTTGAGGATTTTTACATCTATGTTCATCAGGGATATTGGCCTGTAATTTTCTTTTTTTTGTAGTATCTTTATCAGATTTTGATATCAGGGTAATGCTGGCTTCATAGAATGAGTTTGGAAGTGTTCTTTCCTCTTCTTTTTTTTTTCTTTTTTTTTTTTTTTTTGAATAATTTGAAAAGAATAAGTATTAATTATTTCTCAAATGTTTGGTAGAAAGTCACCTGTAGAGATGTCTGGACTTAGACTTTTGTTTGTTGGGAATTTTTTATATTACTGATTCAATTTCATTACTAGTAATCAATTTATTCAGATTTTCTATTTTTTCATCATTAAGTTTGGTAAAATTGTATGTTTCTAGGAATTTATTTCTTCCAGATTGTTCAATTTGTTGGCATATAATTTTTTATGGAATTCTCTTACAATCCTTTGTATTTCTGTGGTGTTGGTTGTCGCTCTCTTTTTACATTTCTCATTTTATTTATTTGAGTCCTCTCTTTTTTTCTTGATGAGCCTGGCTAAGGTTTATCAATTTTGTTTTCTTTTCAGAAAACCAGCTGTTAGTTCCATTGATCTTTTCTGTTTTTTAAAATTTATATTTCATTTATTTCTGCTAAGATCTTTATAATTTCCTTTCTTACACTAACTTTGGGCTTTGTTTGTTGTTCTTTTTCTGGTTCTTTTAGATATAAGGTTAGATTGTTTACTTGAGATTTTTCTTGTTCCTTGAAGTAGGCCTGTATTGCAGTGAAGCTTCCCCTTTAGAACTGCTTTTACTGTGTTCCAAAGATTTTGGAACATTGTGTTTCCATTTTCATTTGAGTCAATGTTTTTTTGTTTTGTTTTTTCTCTTTGATTTCTTCATTGACCTATTGATTGTTTAATAGCATTATGTTTAGGCTCCATGTTTTTGTGTTTTTTCCAGTTTCATTACGGAAATTGATTTCTAGTTTCATACTGTTGTAGTCAGAAAAGATGCTTGATATAATTTCAGTCTTCCTAAATCTATTGAGAGTTGTTTTGTGGCCTAACATGTGATCTATCCTGGAGAGTATTGTATATGCACTTGAAAATAATGTATACTTTACTGCTTTTTGGATGGAATGTTCTGTATATATCAGTTAAGTTTATTTGGTATGTTGTGTTGTTTAAGGTCCATGCTTCCTTATTGATTTTCTATCTGGTTGATATATCCATGGATATAAGTGATGTATTACAATAACCTATTATTATTACATTGCTGTCAATTTCTCCCTATATCTCTATAAATATTTGTTTTATATATTTAAGTGCTCCTGTGTTGGGTGCATAAATATTTATAAATGTTATATACTTTTGTTGTATTGACCTCTTCATCATTATGCAATGTCCTTTTTTGTCTTTTGTTACAGTTGTTTTTTTAAAGTCTATTTTGTTTGAAATAAATATTGCTTGAGCTTTTTTTGTGTCTATCTGCATGGAATACCTTTTTCCATCCCTTCACCTGTAGTGTGTGTGCATCTTTAAGTTTGACATGAGTCTCTTGTCAGCAGCGTATAGATGTATCTTTTATGGTGTTTTTTTTTTTTTATCCATTCAGTCACCTATCTGTTTTGATTGGAAAATTTTGTGCATTTACATTTACAGTAATAATTGATAGGCACATGCTTATTGTCATTTTGTTCATTGTTTTCTGGCTGTTTTATTCTCTGTTCTTTTCTTCTCTTTCTCTCTTCCCTTCTGGTTTGATGGCTTTCTTTAGTGTATGTTTACTATCTATTCTCATTTCCTACAAGTATTTTTTCTTTGTGGTTGCCATGAGGTTCACATATACCATTCTACATATGTAACAATGTTAAGTTGATAGTGACTTAAATTGGAACATTCCAAAGCTTTACATCTTTATGCCCCCATTTATATTTGTTTTGTTTTTTTTAATTAAAGTTTATTGGGGTGACAATTGTTAATAAAGTTACATAGGGTTCAGGTGTACAATTCTGAAATACATCATCTATATATCACATTGTGTGTTCACCACCCAGAGTCAGTTCTCCTTCCATCACAATATATTTGATCCCTTTTACCCTCATCTACCACCTCTCTCCCCCTTTACCCTCTGGTAACCACTAAACTATTTTCTATGTCTATGAATTTTTGTTTCTTTATTTGTTTGTCTTGTTCTTTTGTTGTTTTCAGTTTTATATACCACATATGAGTGAAGTCATAGGGTTCTCTACTTTTTCTGTCTGACTTATTTTGCTTAGCATAATAATCTCAAGATCAATCCATGTTGTCACAAATGGTGCTATTTTTTATGGCACCTTTTCTTATGGCAGAATAGTATTCCATTGTGTGTATATATACCACAACTTCTTTATCCAGTCATCTATCAATGGACACTTTTGTTGTTTCTATGTCTTGGCCACCATAAGTAAAGCTGCAATGAACATAGGAGCATATATATTTATATGGATAAATGCTTTCAGATTTTTTGGGTAGATACCCAGGAAAGGGATTGCTGGGTCATATGGTAACTGTATTCTTAATTTTTTGAGGAACCTTCACACTGCCTTCCATAGCAGATGCACCAATCTGCATTCCCACCAACAGTGTATGGGGTTTCTTTTTCTCTGCAGCCTCTCCAACACTTGTTATTATTTGTCTTGTTGATGATAGCCATTCTGACTTGTGTGAGGTGATATCTCATTGTGGTTTTTATTTACATATCTCTCGTGACCCATTTATATTTTCGATGACATATTTTACATCTTATTATTTTATGTATTTCTTAACTAGCTATTGTATTTTTAATTTTACTACTTTTGTCTTTCACCCTTTATACTTGCTTTATAAGTGATGATCCACAAACTTTATTATTTATTTTTTTCATAGTGGTTTTTACTTTCATATATTTTCTTATTATTAATTAATGTATTTTCTTTTTAGCTTACAGAAGTACCATCAACATTTCTTGTAAGGCTGGTTTAGTGATGATCTCCGTTAGCTTTTGCTTATGGGGGAAACCCTTAATCTCTCCGTCAATTCTGAATGATAACCTTGCTGGGCACAGAATTCTTAGTTGGCAATTTTGTTCCTTTTAGCATTTTGAATGTCTTGCCATTCTGGCCTGTAAAGTTCCTGCTGAAAAACCTTCCGACAGCCTTATGGGGTTTCCTGTGTACATAATGTTTTTGTTTTGTTTTGTTTTATTCTGCTGCTTTTAAGAGTCTCTCTTTATCCTTAACTTTTACCATTTTATTATAATGTGTCTTGGTATATTTCTCTTTTGATTCATCTTATTTGGAACTCCCTGGTCTTCCTGAACCTGGATGTTTATGTACTTCCTAGTATTCTGGAATTTTCAAGTCACTATTTCTTCAAATAGTTTTTCTGGCCCTTTCTCTCTCCTCCTTCTGAGACCCCCATAATGTGAATGTTATTCCATTTGATGTCCCAGAGGTGACTTACGGTATTCTCACTTCTTTAATTTTTTTTTTTTTTCATTTTTCTATTAACTCTAGGTGATTTCAATTACTTTGTCTTCCAGATCACTGATTCATGCTTCTATTTTTATCCATGCTGCTGCTGAAATCCTCTAGTGTAATCTTCAGTTAGCTATAACTTCTGTTTAGTACTTTCTTTTATTTTCTATCTTTTCGTTGAAATTTTCTGTGTGTCCATCCTTTCTTCTCCCAAAATTGGGAGCATCTTTATGGCCATTATTTTGAACTCTTCGTCAGGTAGATTACTTATCTCCACATCCTTTTTCTGGAGTTTTGTCTTGTTCTCTTATTTAGAACATATAGTACTCCCTATTATCCACAGAGTATATATTCCAAGACCCCCAAAGGATGCCTGAAACCACAAGAGTACCAAACCCTACATATGCTATGTTTTTTCCTATACATACATACATACATGCATGCATACACTTTACAGCTTCTCTGTGGCATATCTGAATTGCCAGTATACCTACTCTTATGTTTTGAGGCCATTACTAAGTAATATTTGGGTTACTTGAACATAAACATTGAGATATTGCAACAATCTGATAACTGAGAGAGCTACTAAGTGACTAACAGTTGGATAGCATTTACAGCATGGATAGTCTGGACAAAGGGATGGTTCACATCCAAGGAAGGATGGAGCAGGACCATGCACGTTTTCATTATGCTACTTTGAAGGGCATGCAATTTAAAATTTATGAATTGTTTATTTCTGGAATTTTCCCTTTAATATTTTGGACTACAGTTATCTACAGGTAACTGAAACTGCAGAAAGCTAAACTGTGAGTGAGAAAGACTACTATATTGTTCTGTCTTCTCATTTTGCTTGACTGTATTCTTTTCTATGTACTAGGCAAAACAGCTATCTTTCTTAGTTTTTTACAAGTGACCTATGTAGGTGATGCTTTTTCTTGTCCCCCCTTGCCCTGGTTCTTGGTTGTTTCTCGAACCTTTATGATTGTCTAGTCTTCTTGAGTTATTCTTGATATGTTCCCAATGTTGAGACCTGTCAGTGTTCCAAAGGGAGGCATCTCATTTAGTGCCTAGTTTCAAGCTGATTGGAAGCCAGAACCTCAAGAAGCAGCTTATATAATATGCAAATTTATGTAGTCCTGTGGGACAGCAATCATTATCCCTGCTGGCCTCCAGATCAGGACATCTGGATTCTTCCCCTGGGTTATAGTTGCCAATATCACGACTCCAAACAATTGTTTCAGCTCCTTTCTAGGAAGTCTCATCAAGCTGTAGCGGGGCCAAGGGAATGGTGTTTCCCTGCTTTGGGCCCCTGGGAGTACCTCCTTAGCTTCTAGGTATGTGAGAAACCTGAAGCCTATCCCTGAGGCTGAAGCTCCCAGCTAAGTGAATAGCCCCTTTTCACAGGAAGACTGGGGTTGGGTTTCAGTCTGCTGTTTTTGCAGTTCCCTGGTGGTGGCAGCCTGCCAAGAACTGTCTTTCCTATTGTTATAGTCCTTTGGAGCTCAGTTATGCCAGCCCTCTTGGTCATCAGGGTCAAGTGATCGAGAGGTGTTCCCTGTGTGGATTATATGCAACCAAGGGCTTCAGTAGTGCAGCTAGAGAATGTCTTTGTGAGTGCATACTGAGTTTACACTAGGGATGGGAGAATGTTGCTCACATAAACCTGTCCCAGCCAGGGGGAGGGGAATGATGGGATGGGGGTGGGGATATTTGTAACCTCTCACATTTGCAGACTTTAAGTGGGAGAATGCCATGACCATTAGTGCTCGGCTGGCCCAATTGGATGAGGGTAGGGGATGTTGCATGTTGCAACCAACTATGCTCTCTGGTTTCTATGCTCTAAGCAGTGGGGTAATGCTGAGATCGCTCATTCTTGCCTGTCTTCATAGGGCGGCGAGAGGATGTTGCAAACGAGCTCACCCACTTGTGCTACCAGGATAGGTCGGGAGGCTTTGCTCAATATTTTGTTTGTAGATTATCCATGTTTTTTGTGAGGTTGACATTTATTTTGATTACTATATAGGATTCCATTATTTTATCTACCATTTTTATTTATTTTTATTGCTATATAAGGCAATATATATTATTGCTATATAAGATTTATTTTTATTACTATAGAGGATTCCATGGTCACGTCTAGTGTTTTTAACTGATTTTTATTTAATAACAGTATTCCTATAGCAATATATATTCAACAAATATTTTACAGCACTTATTATGTTCCATACTCTGTATTAGATATTTATTTAAAATACCATTCTAAACACTGATTTTTTTTTTACTCTATGAATGAGTCTTTTACTTTGTTTTTAATAATCATTAACCATTGTGAAAAAAATGTTCTAGTTCCATATTAAGAATTTTAAGAAGGAATTTGTGCTCCAGTGAAAAACTATGCATTTTCTAGACTCTAAATGATACCTCTCCGGGTTATCTGATTCTGATTCCACTAAAGCAATTTTATAACTAATTGCTACAACTAATTATAAATTGCATTGTAGCAAATAAAAATAATTCTTATCTATAGATATGTAAATTCTGTCATATAGATAACAATGGGAATTCTCTACACCTCCAAAAAAGTTTTGCTTTTCATTTGCACATCCATTTTAACATTCCTGATCTACAAATGTTTGTGTTCTTAAGCTTCTCTTTTGAGCCAATTATAACATCTGCCTGGTTCCTCATTAATTAATAAATAAAATTAAAATTTTAATACATGTTCATTTTTATGTCCGTATGACAGTCATGATTTAATCTTTCTCTGAAAATTCACTTTGCACAGAATTTTATAATTTTCTTCAGTAGCAAATAACCTAACCAATGCTATAAAATGCCCAAAGTTTTTTTTGTTTTTTGTTTTTTAATTCTAAAGATAAAATAACTGCCTGAAGGTGAGACACAGGGGATCTGTTTAACCTTGCTGGCTTAAATATTTTTCCTATTTCATGGTCTACCATGGTTGGTTGAAATCAATTGGAATATCTTCCACCTATTACCTACAGAATTCAAACAAGTCGCACACTGACTTGTTCATTTCAGACATTTCACACATTCTTTCTTATTTGATGCACATTCCATTTCACATCATTGTATATTGATTACTCCCTGTGCCAAGAATTCAGTCTTAGATTCTATCAGCCAGTCCACATTGCTATGAATGGGATTTCCTTGTTCTCCTTGGTTTCCCTCTGATAAAACTCATTCCAGGCATTGTATGTTAGTTTATGGCATCCTTCTCCTCATGTTTAATTCTTCTTTATAGCTGTCTCAGCATAGAGCTTGGCATACAGTAACCATTCAATATTAATTATGACCAGATGAATAAATAAATATCAATATTGCTACCAATCTGTTTTTTTCTGAAACCAAAATTGTGTAATGATTTCTAGAATACAAGAATTGAGCTCTTGAGGGGTTCCTAAACTAAATTTGTGAATGTTTGGTTAATATAACAAACACATGTAAAAATAAAATAACTGTAATAGTGTAATAAAAGCCTAATCATATTCATTTTAATTCAATATTTTTGAGTTATAAAACCTAGGAAATACTTATATTCTGAAACTCGAGAAACTAATAGAAATGTGGACATAGGGTTGGTTTTTTTCTTCTTCTGATTTTATTGGTTTAAGAGAAGAAAAATCAAGGTGAGCTCAAAATCTTGCCTTTTATTTTTGTGAGAGGAGTCTTCTAGACTGTAAGCTCCAAAGGACCGTGTCTGTCAGAATTACTGCTATAGACTTAATGTCTAACACTATGACTGGCATGAAATGAATGAATGAAGCCAAACACTCCATTCATACTTGTGTTTATATTTGTAGAAAATATGTGGTGTGTGTGTGTGTGTGTGTGTGTGAGAGAGAGAGAGAGAGAGAGAGAGAGAGAGAGAGAGAGAGAGAGAGAACAATGGGCTGAACACAGCTATAGGATTTATTTCTCTCTGAGGACGCAGCATAGAAATAGAGGAATACTATTGTGAAGTCAACCCTGTGGATGCCCATACTCTGCCAAGGGGTGATGTTGAACTTCCTCTCTAAATCAGTGGCAAGTCAAGAATTAAATTTACTTCTTCAGTACAAAGATCGTATTCATCCTGGACCTGTCTTTACTCCTCAGAATCACATGGTGATTTTAGCTGTGGACTACTTTTATAGCCACAAAGACTTAATTGGAGGCAGGAAGTAAATACATGGGTATACTTTATTTGGTTGCTCAATTTGAATCACGAAACTAAAGAGGTATTGTCAGGTAAACTGCCACTCAGGTCAAAAAAAAAGTAAATCCTTAGGCTGGACCAGTGGCTCAGGCGGTTAGAGCTCCATGCTCCTAACTCCGAAGGCTGCCGGTTCGATTCCCACATGGGCCAGTGGGCTCTCAACCACAAGGTTGCCAGTTCAACTCCTCGAGTCCTGCAAGGGATGGTGGGCTCCGCCCCCTGCAACTAAGATTGAACACGGCACCTTGAGCTGAGCTGCCTCCCGGATGGTTCAGTTGGTTGGAGCATCGGCTCTCAACCACAAGGTTGTCAGTTCAATTCCTTGAGTCCCGCAAGGGATAGTGGGCAGCGCCCCCTGCAACTAAGATTGAACACAGCACCTTGAGCTGAGCTGCCGCTGAACTCCCTAATAGCTCAGTTGGTTGGAGTGCGTCCTCTCAACCACAAGGTTGCCAGTTCGACTCCTTGACTCCTGCAAGGGATGGTGGGCTGTGCCCCCTGCAGCTAGAAATGGCAACTGGACCTGGAGCTGAGCTGCGCCCCCCACAACTAAGACTGAAAGGACAACAACTTGAAGCTGAACAGCACCCTCCACAACTAAGATTGAAAGGACAACAACTTGACTTGGAAAAAAGGCCTGGAAGTACACACTGTTCCCCGATAAAGTCCTGTTCCCCTTCCCCCAATAAAAAAAAAATCTTTGTTTTAAAAAAAGAAGTAAATCCAGGAGAATGAAACATATATTAAAAGTGTTACTCAGCATGTCTGAGCAATTTGCATGTGGGAGAATGGTCCATGTATGAGAGGGTCATAGGAAAGAACCTTCCATAGGTATTCTACAAGCAATAATTGGTGGCCTCCTGAAGGCAGTCAAAGCAACTCTGCCTTTAGCTTCAATTCCCAATGTCAAGAGGATGGATGATTTTTGTCACCTATTTATTATTGTCTTCTCCTCCCGGACCGTCACAAAGCAAGACCCAGGAGTGGCTTTAGAGGCCTGACTTGAAAAGTAAATCCCAATAAAGTCAAAAGAATGAGGGAGTCGGTCCACGGGGAAATCAGACCTTCTATTTGCCCTATTCTGTGTGTATATCTGTGTATAAATACATCTATTTCGAGACCCACTGGCTAAGCCTTTAACACACACCCATACCTTCTTCCTTGACTGCGTCCTCCTGTGTTTCAGAGCTTTTTGTCTTTTGAGATAAAACTAGCAAGAAATTTAAAAATTGGTACGTAACTATTCATGTATATTCATGTAAAGGGCCAGATAGTAAATATATTTTTGGCTTTGCAGGCTATACAGTCTCCTTCGCAGCTACTCAACTCTGCTACTGTGGCGTGAAAGCAGCGATAGACAATGTCAATGAATGAGCATAGCTGTGTTCCAATAAAACTTATTTACAAAAACACTCAGGGGGCCAGATTTGGCCTATGGGCCATAGTTTGCCAAGTCCTGACAAGAGGTTTTGGAAACCAAGAAACTTAGTTTGGTAGGTAGGTAGGTAGGTAGGTAGGTAAGTAGACATATGTATAATTATGTAAGTGTATACAAATATATATCGCACCCTGTTATAAGCTAACATAAGCCAGTTTGGTACATGTAAGTAGTTGCATGTGGTTACAGGAGATTGGGTTTACCCCACTGCTCATAATCTCTCTATTAGATTATAATGAAAGTGAGACTCTGACTGAATTCTGCTAGACTTAGATTTATTAGCAAGTAGGCACAAAAGAAGTTGTGCAAACTTGATAAAATCCACACTCTATGTCCTTTCTGGTACTTGAAATAAAATTTCCTGAAATTTTCACCTAAAGCGAATGTGATCATTTTATAGTTGTAGATAGTCATATATTAGAGTTCAGAGATCAAAAATTCTCTAAATCAGTGGCAGACACAATATTAGTGGAAGATCAAGCCCAGGTTATCCAGCTGAGTTTTTAACTTCTATTTATGCTGGGACTGGAGAGAGAGGGGGACGAGAAGGTGTTTCTACAATATCTTAAATCCCACTAAATTCACCAGTGAGAGCTTGCTTCAAATATCTATTTTGTTAATTAACAATCCGCTAATTTCACCAATGATAACCAATTCCTAACTTTCATTATGCTAATTTTCTACATCTCTGGTGTAAATCAGTTCTGAAGAGTTGAAGCACTTACAGCAGCCACCTGTGAGAAGAGACCCTTCTGATTAAATGCCCACTAACCAACCTGTCCTGGGAATTCCTGATTAGAACATATGACTATTTTTCAGGTGCAGATGGAAATTAACACACACATATTTATATCCCGCCATCAGATGTATCCCATTTTTTAAAAAAACTGGCTTGTTCCATATGCAATACTACCGTATACAGGTATATGTGTAATCGAGCCCAAGTTCATATGACTGGCATGCTGTCAGACCAATCAGTAAAACATCAAGTATGCAACAAGGAAAGACTTTATTTCAAGAGGCAGCTAAACAAGGAGACAGGAAGAAGGCCAAGATGTGCATCCCTGATACAGGGTTGGGGGTGGGTATTTAAGGGGTTCAGGGTTACAGGTATGCACAAGTGCTAGCAGGGAAAATTTTAATTGGGGGACCTTGGAATTTGACCATATATGATAAATGGGGCTTCAGCACTAGGTCTTCCTGGACAGTGGACCCTTCGCCTCTGAAAGGTTTCCAGTGTTCAAATTCTGGTTATGTCCCGGTCCTTTGATTCTGTGGGGGCGAGGGGCAAGACTTTGGTTCCAGGGTGCAGCTAGAGGTTCTATCCTCAGTGCACGGTTTGGCTGCAGTACTTGTGGTTTTGGTCTGTTAGCTTTGAAAATCAACTCAGTATCTTGTTAGAAACAGGATAGGACCATTTTGAGCTGGTTTTGCGATTACAGATGGACTCTTTTAGAATTTACCCCCAGTAGGGGGTGAAACTATTCTACAGAGGCCAAACTGTGAGTGGAGGAGGACCAAACCCAGGGAGGAGAAGGTAGTAATTAGGGTGGCAAAATGTGCCGAGGGCCTGGCAGGTTTGGGAAGGGTACATAGGAGGATTCCAACCAGAAGACAGGATTGTGACTTCAGAAACACAGAATAAAGATGGTGAGTTACACGGCTATTCCAGGAAATCTGTCCCAATAGGAAGGATTTCGCAGGAACAAAGTGAGCCAGTAGGCCCAGAAAATCAGGTGGTTATTTGAGAGACTCTGTGAGACAGGGCATAGTAATCCCATGTGCATAAGGAATAGAAGGGAGAGAAGCCAACATCCAGGAGGGTCAGGTACAGAGCAGCAGAACCACAACTGGGGAAAAAGGTGTCCTTAGTTTTGGGTTGGCTACCTATTGGGTCCAGGAGGAGAGCAAGGAAACTCACTAAAGCCTTAAATTTGATTTCTATTTAATAGACTTGAACCAGATAGGTTGTGCCAACTATAGGGGAAAAGAAACTTAAAATGACTACAGACTTTTAAGATCATTTACTCTGAGTTAAGAAGATTAAAAACAGGGGTGCCTGATGAAACTGGGGTTTCAGTAGCTTTTTCTAGTTTACAAAGACATCTCCATCTCTCCCAAGTTCCTTCAAGTCTGTCCATTGTATTAACTATTCTGCTTAGCTCACATTCAAGGTAACTCAATGTTTGCAGTATTCTGCACTTCTTTTCAAAGTGTGTTGACAGCTTCAAGTGGTTTTGCCACTCTAAGAAGGGACCCAGTTAATTATTTACAGATGGGAGTTTTCCTTGCATGGGTCATAACCAGAAGTGTGCAAATCCCAGTGCTACACAGGTATTGTGGTTGTAGAAAGAATCCCCAAAGCACTCACTTCAAGCGATACGAATGCAGTGAGAGTCAAGGGCAATGAAAAATTCTGGACATTTTGTTGAAGGTATTTGTAGCTCTATTTGAACTGGACATAATACAAGTGCCCAAACACATATGAAGTGAAGAGATTGTCAAACAATACATTCTTGATGTGATGACTTTTTAAAATAAACTTTTATCGTTAAAAAATTTCAAAATACACAAAAGTAGAAATCGTAGTACAATAAACCCCATTGTTCCCGCAGCCAGATCCAACAATTATTCAAGATCTTGTCACATATACTTTGTCCATCCTATTTTTTTTTATTTTGCTGAAGCTGGTGACATGTTTTTGACACCAAAACTGGAGTCAATATTTGTCATTATTTAGAGGTTTTCTGAATGCCTCCTCTAAGAAAGTACTTTAGTATTTTTGATTTGTTCACCTACCTTGAATCCTTAGCAACAAATGTTGAATACCTGCTGTGTAAAAGGCCCCATGTGCTTGAACTTCATCTGCCTTCAGCTCTTAAAATTGGCAAAGCAGTTCCAGGAACGTCAGCCATCTTTTTCGATTTCTTTATCACATTGGATACATGGCTTCCAGGTGGCAGGGTTACAGAAAGTAATCTAGCCAAGTTGTGTAGATAGTAATACACCAGAATATTGGTACTTAATTTCTGTTTAAGAGCATTTGCCTTCTACCACTTTCTTCCAAAGCAATACTGTGGTGTTTTAATATTGTTAAATTAGAATAATAAAAGATATTGCTAATTATTTTTTATTTTGTTTGCATATCATTATAACTGTGCCCTATGCCTATAGAAAAGGAGCTAACGAATAGTTGGAAACCACAAGTGTAACCACAGTTTGGAATAAAATAATCCCCAGCTTCTTCTAACTGCTTAGGACCGGGTCCAAGATACACGTAGCTGTCTCCTGTAGTTGCTACATTTTGAGAGTCATGCCTGCTGGTACTCCTGGAGTTAAGGGTCTGTCAGCATCTCCAGCCTGACCTCTTTATTTGTGGATTTATAACTCAGCTGTTAAAATTTGCCCTGAGCCAGAACTTAATACAGAGTTAACCTGAGGAACATAAGCATGCCGTTGCATGTGTGTGAAAGTCACGTATTTTTTTCCTCTTTACAATAAGTTCATTAAAAATATATGTGCGTGACAGCTTAGCCATTTCAGAGCTATGTCAAAAATTGGTAAATTTGTTCCAGAGCCAATTGACTTTTGCCTGCATAAATAATAGAATTTAAGAAAGCCTTTCCTGTAGAGAGGAAACTCTGCAACTCCTAAGACCAGGAAACTGGATGCTTTTTTAAAATAAAAAATAAATTTGAAAAAAGAGAGAGAATGACGCATTGACTTTAGAACTTGAAAATGAGCTCTTATTCATCTACTATTTCACTATGTCTGTTTACTATGAGAACATTTTGAAATTTGGTATAATGACATTAAATAACCACAATTGAGACAAACATTCTATAAGAGACTGTTATGGGTTGCCTCTAATGTGGTAATAGATGTCATTTTAAAAATGCAACTCTACTGTCTGAATGAAAGACGGTGACTCCTAACACATTGGTTACAGACAATTGACTATTACAGCTGTCTTTCCTCCTGACTTGCTGCTATCATTTTATGGAATTCAACCACTGTTGGATTGGCATGGAATTCTTACAGGATCAAAGAAAGCTACCATTCAGAAAAATCTCGTATTCACTATAAAACAAGGAATAAATCTAAGTGACTAAAGATGTATTTGCCTCTAGTGTGGGAAGGAAAAAAGAACCCTTATACGGAAACACATTTCTGAAACCTGGTGGGTATTTCTGACTTCGAGAATGTACTCAATTTCTCTAAGTCCCAGTGTTCCTTTCTGTAAAATGGAATTCTGATTCCTTGCAGAGTGACTGTTAAAGGCACAACTGTAGAGACATATAAAATGCATCCACTTCATTGTTTATTTTTTGCCTCCTAAAAATATAATTAATTTGCACTGAGCTAAGTTCTTACTTTGCACCTTGCACTGTTCTGGACACTATAGAAGTATCATAGTTTAATACTGAAATCCCCTGAATGTATTATGATTGCATTAATCCTACACGTTAATATAAGATGAGCCAACATGTTTATGTCATTTAACAACACCCCTCACTCCAATCCTGAACTAAGGTTTGACACACCATCTATCCAGTTCTTTTATATTTCTTAGAGTTTTGTCATTTTCTACCAGGGGTACCAAAAATATGTATACACATGACTTGTATTCATCTTTTGTTATTAGTATATATTGAGCATTACAATTTTAACATAGAGTTTTCATTTCTTAAAATGTGTATACATTTTTTTGGCACCCTCTGTATATAGAAGTTCCACATATTCTTAGAAAGGCAATTTCTGGAAGATTTATGGTTTTTATTTTTGTTATCAATGGAATATCCTTTCTGTCATTGTATTTTCTAACTACATAAAGTCAATGTGATGGAACTCTAGAGATATTTGGATATTTACCTTGCATTCAGGCACTACTGAGTCTTAACACATTGCGTACGGATCACGAGAATCTTCATGAGGGATTTAAACCCCACCGTACGCAACGTGTTAAAAATTATAAAGGTCTTTCAGCTAATTATTTTGACATTTCTAGGTAATAATCATTTTTGTAGTAGTACACCATTTAGTTTTGCTTCATGTTTTATTATCTAGGTCAGAACTTCCACAATATAATGAGAAATAGTGTTAATGATCATTGTTACAGTATTCCAGCTTAAAGAGATGCCTCAAGTGTTTAATATTTAGGTATTATATTAGCTATTGGTTAGAAATAGATTTTCATGTTAAGGAAATTTTCTAAAATCCTATTACTAGATTTGTGTCCAGACATTACCATTATATAACACAAGATATTCCTGAACCTCAGAATGCAGGCCCCTAAGTACATGCTCCCCTGGGGAAAAAAAAAAAAAGTGGCCTCGCAACCTCCCCATAAGAGGCCTTCCCATTTCCTGATCAAGGTGAGAATTTCCTATCTTTCTAGAAGAAACTCTAATCTCTACTTCCATTGAGAGGATGAGATAAGCTTCCACAGTCCGACATTCTCAAGCTCAGGGGCCTTCTGTGCTGAATTACACCAGACATGGCATCCTGTCCAAGCCCATCCAGGATGCTTGTCACAGTCTCTCCTCTGGTTGAGTGAAGAGCTCACATTGCCTGCTAGAATACTGGGGACTCACACACATCTCCCCAAAACAGTCAATTGTTTTTAGGGTGAGTGCAGTTTAAATATATCTTGTAAAAGAAAATGGCCTCTAAATATGAAGATATACCTACTTTGCAATACTAAAAATAACATTTCAAAGTTCATCTCTGCTTTCAGGGTGATGGTGATATCAAAAATTTTATTCAAGAACAATGGGGGAATATATGCTATGTATTTATATCTACCGTGTGCCCTATAGCTCCCTCTCTCCTCCACATCTCCTTCTTCCCTCGGCAAATATCACTGTCTAACATGCCGCATAATTTACTTATTTGTTATAGCACTGTCTCTCTCCCCCATCTAGAATGTGATCTCTACCAGTACTACCTTCTTGTTAGCCTTGTTCCCAAGGATCTAGAATAATGCTTAATGTAAAATAGCCACTCAATGTATATTTTTTAAATCAATGAGTGAAAAAATCAGGTTCTGAAACTTTTGCTAAAACAAAGAAAAACTATTATAAAAGGAAATGAATGTTTTCATCCTGAGAAGCAGAAAATTAATAGCAATTTTCGAATTATTCTCTCCAACTTTAAAAGGTAAAATTTCATCTCTTCAGGTGCCTGTTGTACTATTTAGAAAATAAATATTGTAGGTGTTTGACCAGGAATGCACAATGAGGAAAGTAGTGTTTAATTGAAGAAAGAAGAATCTAAGTAAAAAGCCAGACGTATCATTACTAACCACTGCATATAACAAGGAGATGACCCCAGAGGCAGAAACCATTCCTCACTGGCCCAGAAAGATACCAGAAATGTAAAGAATGCTTCATAAATGTTTACTGAATACACGGATGAGCAAATAAATACACAAATAAATAGCTTTCAAACAGTGTAAAATAGTGACAATGTTGATGGAAATCCTAGAAAGCCAATGTCTTCCCCCAAATAAATATGAAGTATGATTAAAAAAAAAAAAAAAAACATGGTGAATGTTCTTGCCAAGTGCCATTCAATGGAAAGGCAGAGATCTTCAGTATGGGAAGCGGAGTGTCAAACCTTAGTAACAATATGTTATAAGTTTCAACTTGTTCAGTGCAGTCAGTCGGGTGTGAGCTCCGGTTGAGAAAAGGTGTGTTTTAGTGTTCTGCAAGTCATGGATCACAAATGATGCATGAAATTTTGTTTCAAACTGCAAAAAAGTGCTAAAGAAATACCCAAAATGTTAACATTAGTCTATGGTGATGCTGTATGGTGTATGGTGACCATGATCTGACACCGTGTGACGTCTGGCTCTTCCCCAAAGTCAAAATGACCATGAAAGGAAAATATTTTGAATTGATTCAGGACACTGAAGCAGCCATGACAGTGCAAGTAAAGACACTCGTGAAAAAGGACTTCCAGAACTGCTTCAGGAAGTGGCAAGAATGATGCAATAAGTGTGTTTGAAGTAAGGGGGAGTATTTTAAGGGGAATTAATGGCAATGTGACTTTTACTGTAATAGTTTTTTTTTAACACTCACCATACTTGTTGATCATACCTCTAAACCTTTTAAAAGTGGTTTAGGATTGGAGGCCAGGAGAGAACTTTGGATAAAGAAATCACTCTAGGACATTCAAATTACCCTGGAGATATACTAATCATACTCTGAATCTGCATCCTAATGGTGCCTAATGGAAGAAAGATGCAAAACTGAACCCAGAGTTTCACACCCATCAAACATACCAGCCATTCCTACATTGACAACATCTCTCTCTACAGGTCTCACTTCAGCAATCTCGAACTTGAGTGTGGGGTGTGTGAGTCAAGGACAAACACAAGTATTAAAATCTGCCAGATGTATCCATTAACATTCAAGAGCCTCAGTTCTTTCAGACAAAGAATCCCATCTCTTTAGCTCAGTGGCATCACTGCCCAGCCATACATTAGGGTACCAAATGAGAGCTACTGTGTGATTGTGGCTCAGAATTCCTGGCATATACTACCCAGTTAATTGTAGTTTCCAGTTAGTCTTTCTGATAAGGAGATGCAGCATTTCCTCACTGATGTGATCTTGTGCTACACACAAATTGGTGAGTGGAAACAGATTATAACTTTGTGCTGCTGCAGCATTTGATTAAACTGAATCTGAAATTCAGAAGGGAGTTTTCAGCCCTGGTTTTCTTAATATTGTTTCAACCTTAATTTTGCAACTTACCACAAATCAGTGCTTATAGGAAAGGAGTGTGTCTTTAGTGGTGCGTTCTCTCTGGCTAATTTTCCTGGGACTAACCTAATGGCTTTGGTATTTCACCAGGATGCACATTTCATCAGATGAAGTGTTTGTGTCCGACATACACATACATGGATTCTGCAACAACTTACAGTTCTTTTTAAGAACCCAATCTTAAGGGTATTTAAGGGGGGAATCTTTCTTAAGGGAATATGAGCTTTATGAAGAGTTTCCTATTGCAATCTGACACCAAAATAGTGGTTCTTGGAGTATGATCCCCAGGAGAAAAACCTCAGCATCCCCTGGTAAATTGTTGCAAGTGCAAAATCTCAGGCCCCTCACCAGGCCTCTTGAATCAGAAACTCGAGAAATGGACCCAGCAATCAGTGTCTTAACCAACTGTCCAGGTGATTCTGATGTAAGGTCAAGTTTAAAAAACCAAGGTTCACCAAGGTTTTTGAGGAGATACTGCCAAAAACCAATGGTTCTTAAACTTCAGTGCATCAGAATTTGCACACTTTGAGAAACACTGCAGAGAATTTACTTCTTTGTACTCGGTTGTAACATTACTCTAGTGTTGTACTTTGTATGCAAAACAAACAAAACCTAACAGGATCTTTCAACTCAAAAGAGTTCCATGGTCTCAGAAATTTTAAAATTATAACTAAATGAAAAACACCAAGACTTTTAATAGGTCAGAGGGAGACTTGCTTCTGATGCTCTAACTTTGAAAGAAATCTTGGGTAAATTTGGTAACCTGGAAACACTCTGTAAGTTTGTATAGGACAGGATGTAAATATCTACTTCAGCTTTTTTGTCAGGCAGTTTGGAGAGATACAGCTATCTCCAAAGAAGAATAACTATAGCAGAAAGGACTACAAAGAATAAAATATCAGACAGAAATGACCCTTGTTGCCATTCTATCACTAATTTGCCTGCTGAACAGGCAATTTTTAGCCTCCCTGAGATTCAGTTTCTCCACTGTAAAATTTACTTAACAAATATGCATTAATTCAAACGTGCAAAACATCAAACTTCATGCCATTCAAGAGACACAGATGAATTAGACATCTTTCCTAAAGAAAGACATGCGTTCAAATAGCTAAAGTATATGGTAGAAAGTGAGACTCACTGAGAAAAGCACCGTAAATACTATAAAATAATGGTTCCTGTTACTGCATCTTAATGATTCTTCCATTATCTGGTCCCCAGGCTTGATAATTTAGTTGTCATCTCCTTCCTCCTCTATTTCTACTACCTCCTTAAAGTCCCATTGATCTTCCCTTTGAAATTTCTCTTAACATCCGTTTTTCTCCTCCTCCACAGCTTCGTGTCCTTCTCAGCCCTCATCAGTTTGCTCCACAATTTCTGCAGTAATCTACCACCTCTCTAGATGCCTGCCACCTTCTTTCTAAGACATCCCACTGCCTGTTACCAGATTCATCTTCCTAAAATGCTTTTATCCTCTGGTCACCACCCTGCCTCCCTTTATCACGTCCTGCCTAAACTGCCCCACCTGCCATTCAGGCACCCTCATCCACTTTCTCTCCCGTCTACCATGATCTGCCTGTCCTCCCCAGCCTGCAGTGCCACTTGACCTGGTTATTTCCTGTTTCACCAACACACTCCTTGCATCAAAGCTGTGAGCCCTTACCAACCTTCCACCAGCATTTTGGAGGATTCTGCCCTCCCTCTCTCCCATCCACATTTGGTCCATCATTCAAGACCACCTCCCAAGGGTTTTCTCAGTTCTCTAATCACAGTGTTTTCTCTTGCTCTGAATTTTTACCACCTGTATCAACAAATTCATCACAGAGTCCTGTTTCTCAATTTTCAAGCCTACAGACATCTCTCCTTTGAGGGGACAGATTATGTCTTGTACTTTTGAATTTCTTCCTTCCTGCTGTCCTCCTTACCCCACTCCCAGCCTCTCTCTCTCTCTCTCTCTCTCTCTCTCTCTCTCTCTCTCACACACACACACACACACACACACACACACACACACACACTGTTGCTCATACACAAAATACAGGAAATGCAATAGAAACTCTGGAAAAGTCTGGTGGATGAATGAAATAAGGCAGTAGACATCTGTTGCTTTCTTTTTGCCAGGCTGGCATGCATTCACCCTTCTGATCCCCATGCTCTCTTTCCTTATGGTTCTGGTGCTGCTAAGAAATGTGGCTCAGGCCTAGCTGGCATGTTGATTCCCCTGTTCAGTCGTGATCACACATAGATTATTAAGTGGCTCAAGTCAGGCCAAGTAGAACCAATGAGACTCAACTTGAAGCCTTTGCATAACTACAGGAGTAAAGAAACTCTACGTGTTGTTCTTGAAAATAATTGGATATTTATTTGGAAATTCTGGCAGACATCTTAGCAAAGAAAGTCCACCTCAGAAACATGTCAACCTAAAGGAAAGAGTAAAGATATGGAAAAATACAGATTCCTAACACCATTGACCACCTGCATTGAATTGATGAAAACCAGGGCCTTGACTTTCCATAGGCCAAAAAACCCTGTTTTTCTTAAGCTAGTTCGATTTGGTTTCTATCGTATACTGTCGATAGAGACCAACTAATTTGAATACAAAAAATAAAAGCCAACACAAATTAAGAATTTACTATACATTATGCTAAGTACTTACGCATATAGTAAAAAACACATTTAATCGTTTGATAAAATACCCTTTCTAAATAATTGTGATGAGTCATTTACAGTGGGTGATTTTATTCTAGCTGAAATAAGATATTTTTGGCAAACTTTATATACCAGACAGTAGTACTGATGTCTCATGATAGATTTTTTAATCCTAAAATGTGGAAAAGTGTTAGAGAAAATGTCAGAAACTACATCCGTAGCTACAGAGCTATGTGTGTATTGTAGCACTGGTATCTGCCAATCATATCTTTACTCCATGTAATAAGACCATTTAGTTCATAAAATATTTGTGTGAGTGTGCCTTATGGAATATATGAATACCTCTATAGTTCAATTTTTCTGAATATAATTAATCAGTTAAATACATGATAGTTAATATGTATATTTTTCTTCTTCAAATATCATTGAAATATTTTTTTAAAAAATAGAATTACAAAAGTTGTTACAAAATTTCTTTTTCAGAATATAGTTGAAGTTAAATAAGGCTTTGATATGAATATGATTTAGGATTATCTGATGTAAAAGCCAGAGGCAAACACTTTCATAAAAGATTAACAGCTAGAATTAGTACATACACACAGACACAAATTTATAAGATTTATAAGGGGCATTTTGGTTAACAGGAAGGCTTGAATTCCTGCTATGTTTATTGTTGTAATTACTTTTAGACTTGGGTTCTATTTGTAATCTTTTAAAATGTGATTACTTTATACATGTGTACATGTAGCATAAGTGGGAAGTCACACTAAGAATGGAAACAAATAAGGACTCTGAGCTAGATTTTAAGTTCACAAAAGAAAGTACTTTTGCAGAAAAAAAAACAAAACGAAGACTTAGTAAAATATCTTTAGTCCATGCCCAGTAAACTACCAGAGTTTTGGTTTTTAGTTCTTTTCAACAGAATGGCTTGCTAACCAAAAAATCCCTGTCTGTCTGATTAAAACCATCTTGTTAGCCCACTAAAAGTTTGCCATCACATACACCATTAACTTTTATTTTTTTTAGCTTTTATTTATTTTAAGTGTGTTTTTCCAAGTGAAATAGTTGCTTCAATCCAGTTGTGGAGGGCGCAGTTCACAATGGCCCATGTGGGGATTGAACCTACAACCTTGTTGTTAAGAGCACTGCACGCTAACCAACTGAGTTAACCGGCCACCCTCACACCATTAACTTAAACTCAGGGTCAGTGAACTTGTCCTTATTCAAGAAAAAAATGTATCTCCTTTGTTAGGACACAGTTTCTGACTCTTGCGGAGGCCTAAACCTGGGTAACCCCAAATCAACATGGTAAAAGAAGCCCTCTTCCATCACAGGCAGATACCCATACCCAGACTTGCAAAAGAGGAAGAAAATAGAAAGAAAATAAAAACTAAAGTGAGGAGGGAACAAAAGCAGGAGGACGAAGGAGAGAGAAAGAACAAGGAGCATCTTGCTGTGAGAAGATAGGGAAAGATCCCATGCCTTGGGCACATTCTTCTGTGGGCTAATAATGCACTTCCATGCTTTGGCCATCTGTTTTTCTCTGGTTATCATTGATGTCCAGTTAGAGGCAGTGGTTTCATTCAGAACAATCACCAACACCTCTGAAAAAACAGGCTGTTATGTAGTTTATGTTAACAAGCCTGGCACCAAACATAAATTTAAATCCCTTCACCTTTAGAAATGAAAAAGAACCTTCTGGTTAGGATATAAAGTTCTACTAGGGGAAGCTGAACAACATTTGATCCCCAAATGTTTTCAGGAGGGCCAGATTTCTTCAGTGTAGGCAGCCTGGGAAGAGACAGCCTCCCCTGGAATCTTTTCTGAATCATGATCATGCATTGGCTGTGAAATGTAATTTTAGAGCAAGCCACAAAGAAATAATTAGTGACCTGTTTGCAGCAAGGATCAGTGACTCTGAAATTTCTCAGAGTCTCAAAATGCAAAATGACACTTGCCTGCCTGCCATTCCAGACGTGGCAGACCACTCAGCGGGGCTGCAACAGCAGAACTTGGACATGCTAGCTGAGCATGTGAAGGAATCCAAAAGGATGGTTGTCATTTTGTCAGAGCCAGGAAAATAATGGCAGAAGAAAACCAAAGCCACAGATCCGAGAAGAGCAGCTAAGGGAGGCAGGCACATGGGAACCAGAGTTCCTGTCTGCTCTGAAGAAGGTCCGCCTCTGGAACATTAATGCACAGAACCAAGCAAGTGTTTGAGCCACAAGAATGCACCATGAGGGAAATCTTGTTGAATGGTCCTCTTCGGAAAAGTCGGGGCCTCTACCTGGTATTGACCATAAGAGTGGAAATAAAGCAGTGGTGCTTGAACTTGACTCAAAAGAAAATAAGTGTTTTAATCTCAGAGCCCAGAGAGAATTTACAAATGTTTATTTGTACTGCATCATTTCTCTTGAATTGTCGTTGTGCTAGAATAGAATAAATGGTAGAATGCTGAGCATAACCGGTCCATGAAATGTGCACAAAGTTTATAGTGCAGCAACTGTGCTTTGTCTGGCTAACGCAATGACTAAGGTGTTCATTGACTGTTCAAATAAAAAATTTTAAAAAGTTAGAATTAAAAACCTCAAGGGATCTAATGGCAGTAATAGAGCTTGCCAAATGGATTCCTTTAAATTTTACTGAATGTGTTTTGTACTGTGCTAGAGACTGTGGGGCCTACAAGGAAATCAAAGAACTTAATTTTTCTGGAGATACAGATACATGTAGAAAGTTAACAGTGAAGCATTCATTCAAAAGCACAATTCAAGTTATGTCACAAAACTGAAATTGGTACCAAGTGCTCATAAGTCACTGCCTCAGAGCTCACAGTCACCATACGGCACTGAATCTCCATCTACTTAGCCATGTGACTTTTTACAAGCCTTGAATCTTCCCTGATTCTCCAGGTTTGCATCTCAAAACAAAACAAACAAACAAAAATGGGCATTGGACTTGAGACCCCCTCCTCTAAAATTTCTGTGAATCTTTGATGATTATCAAGATCCTATATGGGTACTTCGATATACAATCAACCTTTCTTCCTCCCCAGATAGGAAACCAACCAAAGCTGAAATACTGACAGTCAAGGGGGAAAAAGGGTTGGTGGAGGTAAAGGAGCAAAATGAACCTTCCTTTAATACGATACCTATTTATGTTAGGTCGACCAGTGTCCCTAGTTTTACAAGTAAAAATTATAATGTGTAAAACTCATAAAGTCTTCATCTAGCCTTTTAACCTCAGAATCTCTCTAATTCATTAAAGTGATTAATATTTGAACTGAAAGGTGGAATGAAGAAATACAATTCCTAATTAAATAAAACAGGAATTGTTTCAAATGTAAAAAGATAGAATGTAAAAAAAAAAAAGGTCTCTACTCAACTGTACCCCACAGATTTCAAACAGCATGAATGATTATTGTCCATGTAAAATATTTATATCTCAAACAATATGTTGTTCATGAACAAAAACTAAAGCACTATTATTCAGTAGTTGTAATTCTGTTAGGCTAGTTTTTTGGTTTTTACTTCAGGACTGATTCTACGGCATTTAAAACTTAGTCAATACCTTCAAATCACCATATTGACTCCATTAGAGTAATATTTCTCTTTCTTACACTAATTGCTTCCTTTTTTCTTTCACTTTAGTAGATTGATACAGTTGGAGTGCCTATTTTATTTTTTCCCTCTTACACTTACAATAATCACAATGATACTACATGGGTAATGCTATTGGAAGAGATGCTAACATTTGTTTACATTGCACCATCTCTCTTGAATTGTCATTGGGCTACACCAAATGGTAGAATGTTGAGCATAACCAGCCCATGAAATGTGCACAAAGAGTTTTTATCAGGAGCACATGAAAGAGTAAGGTCTAGAAAATTAAGGTTACTTAACAAAGTGACTCAGCCAATCTTGTTTTCTAGGCCATTGCTTTAAATATAGGAACATGCTAACTTTGGGCTGACATAGCCAACTACCAGAATCTAATATCATACTTTAACTTTCTAAACACCAACAATTTGGCAAACAATTTATAGAAGAGTCATATGACTTTAACCCTAAGATATAACTCTCTCTTTTCATTACCAGTCACTCACTTCTTACCAGTCTTTTATTATGGAGCATTTTCAGCTGTAGTACTTCCATTGATGAGACTGATGGTTAAGTGTATTTAATACCTTGGAAATACACCCTGGCATTTTGGCATATAATTAAACTCACTGAGCACCGTTTTTACTTTTAAAGTTCATGTCAAGAAAGAAAACTAGAGAGAAGGGAGTAGGGGAAGGAAAGGAGGGAGGGAGGGAGGGGAAAAGGGTGAGTTCACAGCCAGGTAAAAAGAAATAGAACTATCTTATCTTCTTCACTGTATAACTCACAGTGTTTTTAAAATCATTGGATTACATTAGAACATCTTACAAAGCTTGCTGTTCTACTATTTATGCATCTTTTGTGGCTTTATGTAATACCTGTAAGCATCTCTGAAGTAATTTTAGGTGGTTCATGTGAAGTATGTCATTGAGAATTTATGGGTGATATTTATTAGAGTTATTGAATTGTCGCCAAGAGATTTCCAACAACTTCAACCTCACAATGATCTACAATATTTGGAATAGATAAGGATCTCAGTTGCTAGAATTCTGAAAGATACAGTGAAACAAAAATATTCAGAATCAGTAGGGTTTGATTATATTTGGCTATAGAGATGTGATGGTTAACTTTATGTGTCAGCTTAATGGGGCTGCAGGATGCCCAGATATCCGGTTAAACATTATTTCTGGGTGTGTCTGTGAGGGTCTTTCTGGATGAGATTAACATTTGAATTTGCTAACTGAATAAAGCAATGGCCCTCTCCAGTAAGGGTGGGCATCATCCAATCCATTGAGAGCCTGAATAGAACAAAAAGGCAGAGAAAGGTTGAGTTTACTCTCAGCCTAACTGTTTGACCTGGACATGGATCATCTTTTGGTTCTCAGGCCTTCCACCTGGGACTGGAATCTACACCATCAGCTCTCCAGCTCTCAGGCCTTCCAATCGTACCCCAGCCTCCATGGGTCTCCAGCTTGCAGATGGCAGATTGGGGTACTTCCCAACCTCCATAATCCCATGAGCCAATTCCTTGTAACAAATAACTATTTTATATATATACATATATGTACATATGTATATATGTGTGTGTGTGTGTGTGTATATATATATATATAGAGAGAGAGAGAGAGAGAGAGAGAGAGAGAGAGAGAGACAGAGAGAGACAGAGAGAGACAGAGAGAACCAAAAAAACGTATATACATTTTAAGAAAGGAAAAAAACTATTAAAATTATAATAATATATACCAATAACAAAAGATGAATACAAATCACATTAGATTTCTGCAGTTACAAGAGGTGCTCAAAGTGGTTACCAACAGCATCCAAACACCTCTGACTACAGTGAACTACTGCCTGAGCAACTTTAACCAAAGTATCCACTTGTATAAGATTTTTGGGCACCCCCGGTATGTGTGTGTGTGTATGTGTGTGTGTGTGCATGTGTGTTTATGCTATTTATCTGGAGAACCCTAAAATAAGAGGAGAGAGGAATCTAGATAATTCAAAGCTATGTCATGGAGCTCCATAATTTGCCTAGAATATACCGAGTTTCCCCGAAAATAAGACCTAGCTGGACAATCAACTCTAATACATTTTTTGGAGCAAAAATTAATATTCTACCTGGTATTATATTATATCTGGTATTATATTATATTACATTATACTATATTATATTATATTATACCCAGTCTTATATTATATAACACCTAGTCTTATAGTAAAAAAAACTCGGTCTTATATTAATTTTTGCTCCAAAAGACGCATTAGAGATGATTGTCTAATTAGGTCTTATTTTGGGGGAAACACGGTATAATAAAACAGGACTTAGGGAGTGGAAAGATATTCTGCTTCCTAATAGCTAAGGAACCATCCCAGCCACCATACATGTAGCTTGTGCATTCAGTAAGCTCACTGTTGAGCATGTATCAAGCATTGTTCTAGCCACTAAGGATAACAAGAAAAAAGGCATAATGGCTGCCCTCAAGTAATCTACTGTCAGAGTTCTAAGATGACCCACTTTCTGCCTTAATTGAAGGTGATGGAGGAAGTACTCATTCATTTCATCATTCAACAAGGACGTATTGGGTACCTAATATGTTAAAGGCTCTGTGTCCTGTGCTTTGCATCGAGTAGTGAATAAGGCAGACTTGACTTTGGCTCACATCGAGGTTACATTAAGGGAAGTAGACAAAAAAGTATTTCATCCCTATTGTTATATGTTTTAAAAGGGAAGAAGAGGGTACTAAGGGAGGATGTATAGAAAGATGGTAGCTTGATTAGGGGCAGGGGAATGGTAAGCAATCTAAAGGACAAGTTAAAGGTGACTCAGGAAAGAAGAGGTTTAAGAGAGAAGATTCCAGCCAGACTGAAAAGCATTTGCAAAGGCTGTGAGGTAGGATCTAAAAGATGAAGGTGGCTGAACTAAAGAGAAGCAGAGAGGAGTTACACGAGATGAAGGTGGTGAGAGAAATGAGGCCAGACTCTGAAGAGCCTCACAGGCCACATTAAGGATTTCTGCCTTGACCCTAACTGTCTCTGAAGGATTTCAAGCAGGAGTCTGATAGGATCAGATGTGCATTACTAAAAAATGTCCTTGCCTGCTCCATGGAGAATAGATTAGAGATCATAGGTAAAAAGCTATTGTAGAAGTTCAGGTACTAGTGGTCTGATGGAGGAGATGGCAAAAAATGGACAGATTCAAGAGATATTTAGGAGGATAAATGGATAAAAGTGAGTGAAGGATTGAACATGGGAGATAAGGGAAAGTCTGGTACCAAGGATGACTTCCAGGTTCTTGGCTTATGCACAGAGTACTTGGTGGGGCCCTTCACTAATGGAGGGAAATGGGAGAAAACCAAGATCATTGTCAAATATCACAACATTGTTCTAAATTTGTGTCCATTCATTACCATATATCAACCATTTATGACAAATATACCCTAATTAGTATCATGGCAATATTTGTCTTTCTCGTTTACTCTCCCTTCCCACGTCTCCCTGATTTGCTTTCCCACAGTTTGTGTCCTCACTTTATCTGGATGATGATATGGAAATAGATGGTCAATGGGATCCAAGTCTGTGGTTCAAATCCCAGTGCCGCCACTTGCTAGTTGTTATGATTGTGACAAGTTGGCCAAACTCTCTGTATTCATTATATTACATTATATGTATTGTAATATAAATACCTTTTTGTATTATATTGATCATCTATAATAATACCTACTGCAGGAGTTGTGACATTTTAATAGGAAAATCTATTTAAAAGTTCTGGTACTATACCTAGTCTATGTTAGATACTCAAAAAATTTAAAAAGGCTAGTATCCTATAGTGTCAGATTGTCCTTGCCCCTATGCCAACCCTCCCATCTGACAAACCAAGATGGTAAATGCAGCTCTCCTTCCCAACCTTTGGGGAGAACAGAAATGGGGTACCTTTCTAATGTGAGCCTCATATGCATGTCTCACTCACAGGGAAGCCTTCCCGCTTCCCCCTCCCACTGCCTGGCCTGTCCACTCTCCAAAGAATATGGCATTCTCTCCCTCAAGGACAACTACTAAAGCCAAGAATTTGATCCTTATATTTCCTCTATTTCTTCTTATTCATCTTAAAAACAAAAAGAGAGGAGCTCGTTTTATAGGACAACAAACCACCAATAGGAGAGGCACATTGGAGTCTCCTCAGGTTTTTCTGTGTGGGTTGGAGGTCAGCCCCGACTGCAATACTTTCAGAAGTGTGCAGACCCAGAAATGCTGTCCTGGCCCAAAATACTTTTGACTGAAACATTTGCATAGTTGTTTTTGTGGACATAGTGTTAGTTTCAGCTGCCAATTTTAGAATTAAATGGCTTACATTACTACAAAATTTTAGAACATGTTTTCCAAAATAAATGTCATTAAATCTCCACTCCCACCAACTGATTAGAGACGTGAACTCAGACAATATGGCAAAAACAGCAAAAGTAAGAAAAACACATGCTCACTTCATATGGTAGAAATGACTCTTCCCTTCCTCCCCAGAAAGCACATACACGTGGTGAATGAGCAAAGTGAGTTCTGCTTCCCCGGAATGTAGGGAAATCAAAAAAGGCATCCACTTGTTTCCAGGTCAAGTTGCATTAGCTATTACTGAATTGACACTTTCATGATGTAAGTTTATATTTTTAAATTAACAGTGAGTGTCTCTTTATTTTTTATTAACATTTTACAATAAACCTGATCTGAAATCCTAAAGAAAACAGCTTTGGCAAGTCATGGCAGCGGTATACCTGAGGAAAGTTGCATTAAAAGTCTTGAAAATAATTTAAGTACTGGCTCCTAGAGCAAAGGGTCCTACCTATCTTCAGAGAGGTTATCTTTATAGTTCTGAGAGTTAATGAGCCACGAAGTGATCATTCAAGAGCTTGTGTCACAGCAGTGGCCATATGAGTTTGTCATTGTGGTGACAAGGCTTAAAAAAATCATCTCAATTTGTACCTTGTACTTTTAGAAGAGGAAAAAGAAACTTTATACCTCTTCCTACCCATTAACTCCATCTGGGATACACGCAGTGTCTGATCAAACATATGGCACATAAACAGTAATTTAATTAAATGTGAACAAAGCCTTTTCATGTACCATATTTAAATTTTGAAATGTAGCCCAGTTTTCCTTCTATTTAAAATACATGAAACAACACACACACACACACACACACTCACACACACACACACACAAAGTCACATAGTTAATGGCCGATGTGATGATGACATGCAAAGTGTTCTTGCTGCATAATATGGCCTGGGTCCATCAATGTAGGTAGGCTAATTTGAGAATACTCCACCTTTGCACTCAGTAGTGTTAAGTGTTTTTGTCTTAACCAATCTATCATTTTAATAAAATTGCAAGCATAGCTTTGCCGTGATTTCATCCAATTGTAGCATCTGAAATAATTTGATTTAAATTATGCTAGGGTGTTCTACGCCAAACCACAAGCTCACCAGGAAGTGTTTACTTAAACTTGCATGTTCTCTTAGAAGTTCCCAGGAAAATCAAGGAACAAATGTAAATTTGAAAACAAGATAAGTTTGTAAACACTGCCTTTACAGAAAATTCAAAATGTATCTAGTTAATTATGAGCATTCCTACAACAAAACAGGAGAATTTGACTAAGGACTTACATAATATTAATAGAAAAATGACCAAATATCCCCTCCTAAATTGGCCAGAAAGAGTTTTTACTCTTTTTTATAACAACAGATTATGAGAATCCTGAAATATTTATTTTTCTTGACAGAAATAATCAGAATTCTACAAAGATCCCAGTTGTCTTAGACTACACAAAGTAAAAATGTCTGAGGGAGATAAATGATGTTTATAAAAGGTCATCCAGTAGATAGTTTTATTTTTTTGGAAAGCCTTAAAATTGTAAACAACTTACTCTGTCTTTTATTTGAATTTCCCAATTACACACCTTTACTCAAGCATTGCACTCCTTAACAAGAAATGGATTCATCACAGCCCTGTCTCTGATTCTCATACAATAAATTCAGATAAAAACCTGCTTGAAAAATTCTTTTAGTGATATAATTAGGTCAAACACTAAAAGTATCACAAGGTTTTCAGAATGGGAGCTCTCAGAATGGATGTTTTTAATACTCCGTCTATGAAAGTATCATGTGTTATATATACATTTAATGCTCATGATGGCTTTTGATTCAATTGTCTTTATCATTCTTCAGCTTCCATCTTCTAGAGATCATAAGAAAAAAAAAGAATAAAGTTCAAAGCATATTGTGCCCAGGACTTTTTTCCATTAATTTTTAAACCCATGCATATGGCAAGGGAAATAAAATCCATGTGTTTCTGACTCATTTACACTTAACTCACCAAATGTTCTTTTTTTAACAAAAAATGAAATCCAACAGTCTTCTGAACCTTTTTTTCTGTTACATATTAGTCCCATCTTGTCAACTCACAGCTCCCAAAGTTCAAGGATGGTTCACAGCTTTGAACCCATATGCTGAGAATAAGTTTGAAACTTCATAAAACAAACATGCTTTCCTCTGACCCACCGCCGCCCCCCCCCCGAAAATAATTCCAGTCAAGTTTTAGGTGTGACATTTTGTCACTTCAACTTCAATATGGAGTTAGCGTGGGAGTGAACGAGACAACTGGAAAGAAAAAAATCTTAAAAGAAGAAGAAAGGAATGACAAAGGAAATGACTAATTTGCTTAAGATGTGGTACATAGAAAGAATGCTGGACCAGAAAAGTAAGGATGAGGCCCTCCAGCTGCCCCTTCCAGCTCTGACACTAGCTAGGGTATAGCCGGGTAAAAATGTTACCCATCCAGTCTGGGCAACAAAACTCACAGTTATAGAAATGAAAGGGTTAGAATTTACAAAGTCTAATTAGATGATTATTATGTTTCCTTCTGTGCTGATACTTCTATTATTTTATGAATTTATCCCTGAACAATAAAGCAAGCCAAACCACTGAAAGAGCTCAGTGATCATGACAGGTGCCTCAAACCAGCCCTTCTTCTACCTCTGTTTCTGCCTCTGCCCGCTCCACTCCCTACACTACCCCAGAACATTTCCCCCATCTCTTGCCTGCTCCAGTCCCTCCAGTTTCATGTTCTTAGTGATCCAATTTTATTTCATGTTCCTATTGATCCATTTCTATTTCATGTTTCTATTGATCCACTTCTCTGAATCTTGAATCTTCTGTTTCAATCTACAGTCCATTCTTGGACATGAATTGGTTCCTTTCATACTTGTATGGGATTTAGCCTCCAAATAACTTCCATGCTTTTCAGTCTCTGAACTCCTTCCTGTATTCAATCCCAAAAGGCCAGGTTCCCGCATCAAATAGCTCTAAAATTCTGTGTGTAAATATCATGAGAATTGGTTCAGAGTTAACTTAAGCTTTATTCAGGTGTAAAACTAGACAATCAAACATTAATCCATGATAACTTTTACTCAAGGATTCTGATCTAGAAATACGTCCAATCTAGGAGAAAAGAAAAATTATTTCCAGCCTACTTATATGAATATTCAAGAGGTTTTTAATAGATATGTGTTAGATGCATTTTATTTAAGAGGAGAGAGAGTCAAAAGTTCTGAAGAATATCCTTTGTCCTTTTTTGGGGGAAAATTAGCCTATTGGCTTCTGCACAATGTTTGGTACACAAGGGCTAATGTGGGGCTGTTTATGTTGGATGTGAAGTTCTTTCATTTAAGAAACATAGAGTTAATATGACATATATTTCACGTCCCTTGACTAAACATCTTCACAGTTTGGACACTTAATTTATGCTTGTGATGGTTTTGATGTTCTTTGGTCATTTCTTGTGTTTATCACTTTAAAGATTTTGTAACCATGTGTGTGGAAGGTAATCTGCCAAGTTTCAAATCCCTTGGAATTTCCTTAGTTCTTGGTTTGGAATCAGACTTAAGCTCTTCCAGGTTCTGTTTACTGTTAGCTAATGATGATTTCCTTGTCCAAATGGGGAAGAAACTTTTGAACATATATTAAAATGTGTGTATGATTTCTGAGACATCAAATAGCTAGACTAACAAGTCAACATTTTGATGAGTTAAGTGTAAATTAACTAAAAACACATGAACTAAATTCTCCTTGAAGCACAGATGGTTTGAGAAACCAAAAGTGCTTGGAAAAAATATGGCTTCTATTTTCATGAACCCCCAAAGTTTGAAAAAGTAGTTGAAGATTAATTTCCATCTCTTTCCAATTGTTGCTTTAGATTTTTAACGGATTATGTCCTTTTTGTTTGGTTGTTTCTTAATCTGGATCATCTAAGGAATGGAAGTCCTTTCTTCTTCTTTCTTTCTCCTCTTTCTTACTCAAAGATGAATGGGCATCAGGGACAAGAAACCCATGTTCCAAGAGTGGAGAGTGCTATTCTCATAAATATAAAGATACTAGTCAGCCATGTTTACTAGTGGATGAAATACTAGAAATGTGAATAAACCTATATGGGACTCTGTTCCAGCCCTATTGCCTTTGTTTTGGTTGAGGCATCTTTTTGTATTATTAGAGAGTATTGATCATCTGGTGCAGACTTAGAAATGTGCATGGCTTGTCTTCTGCCTATGATTCCAGGCTCTGGTATCCTAGATCAGGCAAAGGAAGGCCATGGATGGTGAGGTGAGCTCAAGGATGCTTCATTGGTGTTAAGGCTGGTGCCCAGTTAATAATAAAGTGATATCATCTTAAGCCTTTCTCTTCCAAAGACCTCGTGGAAAGAAGGGAATTTGAGACCAGAGCAATATTCTAGATCCCTGGACAAAAAAAGTCAACATATTACTGAGCATCATTTAATACCATTCAATTATTATGACTTTTAATACTTAGAACATTTTATCAATATTCAGAGTATGTTCTTTTTAAATCGTTAGACTTAACATGCCAATAAAGACATTTTCTATAAAACTCTGTCACCCAATCATATATTTTTCCTTTTTAAGTATTCTGTATCCACTTTTTTAAATTATAAAAGTAATACACACTTGTTTACCATGGTGTATAAATTTTAGAGGACATCATAACATCACCAAATCATATCATTATTAATAATCATATCACTATTGATATAAGCAATTATAATAGACAGACTATAATTTTAAACCTGTTTATATGTGTATACATTTGCGTAGTTTTTGATGCTTTTCTCAGAAAAAAATAATTTCATACTTTACCACATTATTTCTAAACTTACTATTTTCATTCAAAAGTCTGAAAATATATCAGTTCAGTAGCTAGAGCTCAAACATCTCCTTTTTTTTGAGGTTTTTATAAAAATATAGCTAAAATATAATATTATATTAGTTTTGGGTGTACAGAATAGTTATTCAACATTTATATATCTAAAGAAGCAATCACCATAAGTCCAATAGCCATCTGACCTCATACCATGCCATCACAATATTATTAAATATATTTCCTATGCTGTATATTATATCTGTATTGCTTATTTGTTTTATACCTGGAAATTTGAACCTCTTATTTCCCTTCACCTTTTTGCCTGCTTTTGTGATTTTTCAATTACAGTTGACATTCAATATTATTTTATATTAATATCAAGTGTACAACATAATGGTTAGACATTTATGTAATTTAAAAAGTGATCCCCTGAGTAGTATAGTACCCCGTTGGCGCTATACATAGTTATTAGCATATTGTTGGTTATATACCTTATGCTATACTCTACATCCCCATGACTACTATGTAACAACAAATTTGTACTTCTTAATCCCTTCCCCCTTTTCACCCATCCCAAAACCCCCTCCCATCTGACAACCATCAACATATTTTCTGTGTCTGTGTGTTTGTTTCTGCTTTGTTTGTTTATTTTGTTCTTTAGATTTCACACATAATCGAAATTACATTGCATTTGTCTTTGTCTGACATACTTCACTCAGCACAATACCCTCCAAGTCCATCTAAGCCATCGCAGATGGTGAGAACCCATTCCTTTCCCTGACCGAGCAATATTTCCATTGTATATATGGAATATATACTCTGTACCCACTCACTTATTGATGGACACACAGGCTGCCTCTACATCTTGGCCATTGTAAACAATGCTGCAGTAAACATGTGGATGAACATGTCCCCTCAACATAGCATGTTAGGTTTCTTCAAATAAATACCCAGAAATGGAATTACTGGATCCTTTTTTGTCTCTTGTAATATAGCCTTTGCTTTAAAGTCTATTTTGTCTGGTATAAGTATTGCTACCCCATCTTTATTTTCTTTTTCATTTCCATTTTCAGGAACTATCTTATCCCATCCTTTTACTTTCAGTCTGGTGTGTCTTTTGATCTGAAGTGAGTCACTTACAGGCAGTCTATGTAAGAGTCTTGTTTTCATATCAATCAATCCACCCTGTCTTTTGATTGAAGCACGTAGTTACTGCCATTTTATTAATCATATTTCTTTTCTTTTTTTCTTTTTTTCATCTTTAAGAAGTCCCTTTAAGATTCCTTGTAATTCTGGTTTGGTGTTAATGAACTCCTTTAGCTTTTTCTTGTCTGGAAGCTCTTTATCTGTCCTTTGATTCCAAATGATAGCTTTGCTGGGTAGAGTAATCTTGGTTGTAGGTTCTGACTTTTCATCACTTTGAATATTTCTTACCAAGCCCTCCTGGCCTACAAAGTTATTGTTGAGAAATCAGCTAACAGTATTATGGGAGCTCCCTTGTAGGTAACTAACTGCTTTTTGCTTGCTGCTTTTAAGATTTTCTCTTTGTCTTTAAACTTTGGCATTTTAGGGATCATGTGCCTTGGTGTGGGCCTCTTTGGGTTCATCTTGTTTGGGACTGCATTTCCTGAGCTTGTATGTCTATTTCTTTTGCCAGGTTAGGGAAGTTTTCTGTCATTTCTTCAAATAGGTTTTCAATTCCTTGCTTTTTCTATTCTCCTTCTGCTACCCCTATGGTGCAAATGCTGGTATGCTTGATGTTTTCCCAGAGGCCCTCTAAACTCTCCTAATGGTTTTGGATTCTTTTTTTCTTTTTGCTGTTCTGATAGGGTGTTTTCTGCTACCTTATCTTCTAAATGGCTGATTCAATCTTCTTCTTTATTTACTGTTGATTCCTTATGTATTCTTCATTTCAGTTATTATATTATTTATTTCTGACTGGTTCTTTTCTATTTTCTGTCTTCATTTTTAGGTTTCCTATCTCTTGGTTGAAGCTCTCCCTGAGATCATTGAGCATCCTTTCCACCAGTGTTTTGAACTCTGTCTCTGGTAGATTGCTTGTCTCCATTTTGTTTGGTTCTTTTTCTGGAGATTTATTCTGTTCTTTTATTTGGGACATGTTTCTTTGTCTCCCAATTTTGGCTGCCTCCCTGTATTTGTCTGTATGTATTAAGTAGGACTGCTATGCCTCCTGGTCTTTGTAAAGCAGCCTTATGTAGTAGGTGTTCTGTGGGGCCTAGTGGTGTAATCTCCCTTGTCACCTGAGCTGGGTGCTCCAGGACTGTCCCTTGTATGGGTTATGTGTACCCTCCTATTGTAGTTGAGACTTGGTTGCTCTATGCACATAGGTGGGATGAATTGACCCTAGGGCTGATTTGTTGTGAGGACTGGCCGTGACTACAGTGGAGGAGCTATTTTGCAGGGGCTGATGCAATGGAGCAGGATTCATTTTAGCAGGGCTCTAGTGCCTTCCCATTTTGCCCTTTGGGTGTGTCATCCTTGGAGTCAGCCGGGTGATTCTCTGGCTTGGTCCAAAGCTGGCCACCAGGTGTGCCAGCCCTGGAACCTCAGGAGGGTCCCTGCCAAAGGCCAAGTTGATCCACAGCTTGTGTCCTGCCCAGGGCCATCTGGCATGAACCACAAAACAATCTGCAGATAGCCACTGCCTGATCTGGGCTTGGAGGTGCCTGAAGAGTCCATTGGGCTCAGAGGTGCCTCAAGAGGCCAAGCCGCAAACTGAGGCTGGCTGTCACTAGTGCTAGGCTTAGGGCTGCTCATCCATAGGTATGGGACATGCTGAAGCCAGATGCTGCTTGTTTGGATTTTGTGAACTTTTGAGAGATTTTTAGGAAAGTCCACAGCATTAGCCAAGTCAAGCTGTTTATATGGAAAAGCCACAGAAAGTGGCTTGGGTGGGCCTGAAAGTTGGGTGGGGCAAGGTCTCAGGGAATCACCAGGGAGGGGTGAACAAACAATGTTAACCAGGTTGAATGAGACTCAGAAATGGTGACTACCTGCATCTGCATGAAGGGATAGCCTAGGCTCAACAAGGAAACAATGGTTTCTGCCAGCTCCTTCGGCTGGGAGAAAGCTGCCCCTCCAGCCCTCACCCTGAGGCCAGACAATTCAGTTCCTCCCTGTATGTCCTTGGTGCCTTTTGAACCATTGCCCCTGCAGTGGATCTCAGAGCGATTGAGTCTATCAGTGAGTAAGTCCACATGTGGACCCTTTAAGAGGAGCACTTGGGTCTCCAGTTGCCCTTGTCTCACTCATAATCTCTGCTGGTTTTCAGAGCCAGAAGTTGTGGGGACTTTTCTCCCTGGCACTGATACCCTGGGCTAGGGAGTCTGGTGTGGGGCTGGGATCCATCTCTTCTCTGGGGTTGGGGGACACCTGCAGCTGAGATATCCCTTCCAATTTTTAATGGTCAAATGTGGGTGAGGGACCAGCCTATTCTATGTCTCCACCCTCCTTACAGATCTTGAGGTGGCTTCTTCTGTATGTCTTTAGTTGCAGGGCTTCAGGTCAGCTATACTTCAGGCAATTCTCAATGATGGTTATTCTGTAGTTGAAATTTTGATGTGGTCCTGAGAAGAGGTAAGCACAGTGTTTACCTACTCTGCCATCTTGACCAGATCTCTCAAACAGATCTTTTTAAATAACAATTTTATGTTCTTTATCATTGTTGCCTATGATATGTTTAATCATCACATAACTGATAGATGTTCAGATCCTTTTCTGGTTTTGCCACACTGAAGACTTTTGCTGTACAAATATTTGTACATATGTCCTTGTATTCTGGGGCTTTGATTTATACAATATCCATACTCAGAACTGGGATTGCTCAGTCTAATAGTATTAATATGTTTAAATTACAAAAGTTATAGCTATGTTATTTTCAAAAAAGTAATACAGAAAATTATAAGAATATTCATTTCTCTATATTCTCCTTTTATTTTTGCACATTTGATGAATGAAAATAACTATTAGTTTTTCTGAGTTATTTTCCATTCCATTAATTTTAGTTTTGCTTTGCTGAATTTCTCTAAGAGTTTATTTCTATAATTTAAAATAATAATGATGGTGATAATCAATTTTGTAAAAAGGACATGGTTAATACAAAATTTAACACAAATCAAAAAAGAATGAGTTAGGCCATGTGTTGACATGGGAAGATGTCTACCACAATGAATAATGAAATCAAGATGAGAAACAAAATGAATAATATAAATTTTATTATATAAAGCATAACAAAATAAAACAAAAATCTCTCATCAATGAATTCTGAACCAGTCCTCACCAGATGACAGTCCTGCTTCTGGGTACTCTCTTTGGAAGAGAGGACTTTTACATTTTACTCTAAAAACACATTTATACTGTATAAATTTGAATGTGTATATATTATTTTGTATGTAAAAACAATGTACAACACTAATTGATAAAAAGGAGCTAATGGTAGTATGGCTTATAGTGAGTGATAGTACTGTTTTCTCTAGGCAGGGAAACTCCATTTTCTTACCTCAATCGATATTAATATGGGTGCTGAATTTAACCTTGTTTCCTAAGAGCTGTCAGGCTCAGGGTAGTATTCTCCAGATAAGATTAATGTCTGTGCTAAATTCTTCTGGTTACTTAGTCCCTAACGCTGACTAATTAACAGCAACTAGTTTAAGTCACATTACTCAGGTAAGAAAATCAGCATTTTGTGCCTTCAATAGCAGGAACACACTTCCAAACGGAAAGATCATACATGTGAAAACAGCATTTCAATTACCAATTTGCTGTTCTCTTAAATGTCACTTTAGACATTGATATTTGTCAGACCACTATGACGATTTTTGATATGAGCCATGCTCAGCATTTAATGATGACAAATATGTATGAAACTAATTTCCAAGTTGATTCTGTAGTATAATTTTATTCTTCAAGGATATTGCTGTCATTTGTAATTTTTCTTTCTGGTTAAAGTATAACTTGCTCTAGTTAATTAGGTGTTTTAATCACTTAAGTTCAAAATGCAATATCATGAAAAAAAAAGCAACATTATCCTTTCTTTATTTAATTACTGAAATATTTAATATTCTACTGTACTGGTAAATGAATATATAAACTGATCAAAAAAAATGAATAGAAATTCCAAAAATAAACATTTATTATATAATAATATGTTTGTATTATTATACTATAACATATATTTCTATATGACATTATAGATTATGTTATAGAATTCACATTTTGAATAAATAAAAAATGGATTATTCAGTAAGGGGTAGCAATACAACTAACTAGGTGACCATCTGGGGAAAAAATGTGCAATTCCCTTTACATTAAATTCCAGATGAATCAAATATTTCAACATAAAAAAAGAAACCATAAAAGTACTAATAGCATGGGAGAGTTGTTTTTATAGTCTCAGAATAGAGTGTTTTTTTCCAATATGCCACACAACTAAGAAACAACAAAATAGAAAACTGAGAATTAGAAAACATAATTAAAAATGTCTACATATTAAAATATAACATACACAAGCTGAAAGACAAATAACAAAGTAATAAAAATATTTAAGTGACATATCCCAAAATAAAAGCCAATATTTTTAATTCATAAAGAGCTCCTAAAAATCAATAAAGCCAACAAATTGATAGAAAAATGGAAAAATGATAAAACAAATGAAAATTAAAAAGCCTCTTAAAAACTTACACAACACTCAACCTCACTCATAACAAGAAAAATGCTAATTAATGCTTTAAAACACCATTTTTTACTTCTCACAGTCAAAGATCAAGTTGATACAATCTGTTGGTTAAAGCAAAGGGAAACAGACATTCATATAAGACAGTAAGTCAAAACGATTCTATTGCAAAGAATTTGGCCATGTCTATCATAACATAAATGTTTATTTATATATTTGTTGATATATAGATACATAGATAGAGATAGAGATATATAAATATATAGACATATAGACATATAGATATATAAATATATATAGCTATACCGGGGGTGCCAAAAAAATGTATACAAGTGGACACTTTGGTCAATGCTGCTCAAGCGGTAGTTCGCTGCCATCAGAAGTGTCTGGACGCTGATGGTAACCACTTTGAGCATCTCTTGTAATTGCAGAAGTCAAATGTGACTTGTATTCATCTTTTGTTATTGGTATATATTGAGTATTACAATTTTGATAGTTTTTTTTCCTTTCTTAAAATGTGTATACAATTTTTTGGCGCCCTCTGTATATTATCGAGGCAGCCATGACAACGGAACTAAAGACATGAACGAGGACTTCCAGAACTGCTTCAAAAAGTGGCAAGAATGATGGGTTAAGTGTGTTTGAAGTGAGGGGGAGTATTTTGAGGGGGATTAATGGCAATGTGTCTTTTACTGTAATATATATTTTTTAATTTAAACATTTACCATATTTTTCGATCACACCGCATACCTCTATTACATTTTGAATTGTACACTTTCCCCAGGGAAGTATTCCAGGAGGGGTCTTTGTTCCTATTCAAGCGTACTCCCTCTACTCCTCCTTCCCAAGTTAGTAACTGGATGCAGAGGAATAAGCTTTTCTGATACAAAAATATTTTCTCTACATAATAAGTACCAAGCCTGGGAAACAGTTTTACTGTCATCCATATCATGCAGACCATGGGAGAAGGTGAAGTAGGGGAAATTCCTATAAGACAGGAAGTAAAAGGAGAAAAACACTGTGAGGCTTTCGGAAGTGGCAAGGAGAAGACAAGAATAAAGAGAATTGTTGAGTTCAGAGGTGAGTGTCCTCCCTGGTCTTGGGGTTAAAACCCCAAAAGAATGGGTAGAAACATCCAGATGTGATTGGGAAAATTCCAGGTTAGATTTTCCTGTTTGTTTAGGTTTGGTTGGGTTTGGTTGGGTTCTTTGGACATAGCCTGAGAAATTTTCACACATCTTAAATGGATCCCATGTTCATCATAGTACCTGAACCACAGAGACCTATCCAAGCAGGTGGGCTTAACATGGCACCACCAGTTATACCCTGGCCTGTTCATGGAATGTTCCAGGTCCAGGTCTTCTTACATGCTCTGATGGGAGGACAGAAAAGTACAGAGTACACTTGTGAACCTGAAGTGGACTGAGGTGGTGCCCAAGAGGGTACAGGGACCTTATGACCGGACTCCAGACAGGGACCATGAACTCAGAGTTAGATGCCAGTGCCATGTCAAAGGAACCCAGCAGGACTGGGCACCCACAGGAAGCACCAGCCCAGAGCACCCAGCGCAAGATCTGATCAAATACTCTGCTGTGCGGACCAGTAAGGAGCCAGAAGAAAGTTTGTAACAAGACCTACTCCTGGTTTCACAAAAACACTTGCCACATTCAGATTTCAGGACTACTATTGCTTTCAAGACTATTATTTTGCTGTGAACTGAAAAGTATACCTTGACCCTCCATGCTAAACTATGACTTATATGTTGTAGTTGGGATTTGTCCCTACCCTAACATATGGATGGCTTGATGAAATGGATAGGAAGTCACAGGTATAATTTATGGGGATTGTAAAATATACTAGTTTAATATATCATTCCTCTTACATCAGTGTATTTGTTTATTTGTTGTAAATCACCTAAAGTTATATCAGGCATAAGTAAATACATATATACATTTTGACTATAATGTAAGAATCAATATTTTTTTGTCAAGAACTAATAAATATTGCATATTTGGAAATGAGAATTATATTCCCCTAAATATTTATTTGATAGGCGGAAACTGCATAGGAAGCATTAATACTTGTTACTTGTTGGGATCCACTTCTCTCTGACCTTGAACATGCAGCCAAGACTCCAATAAAACCTCCATTTTTAGCTTCAACTGGTCTAAAAACATCAACATGTTGTTTATCCAAAGCAAGGGCAAAGTGTTTGTGTGTGTGTGTGTGTGTGTGTGTGTGTGTGTGTGTGTGTTATGAAAGTTATATATCTAATAGCCACACAAAAAAAAGTCTGTAGGTAAAGCAGCAATCAACTATTTATAGTGCTTTCAAGTCTATTTCCAATACATATTACTATGAATATTCTTAGAAACCCCCCAAATTATTTCTTGCCTTGTATATTCATCAAAGTGCTGGAAAATTACACAAGAGCAATCAGATAAGCCAGTTAATATGGCTGGCACCAATGTGACTGCTTTACTCCTCCCTCTATGATTAATTACAACTAAATTGATGTTACCAGCAATGATTAATTTATAACTTAGGTGCAAAGTAAATGAACTAAGCAAATTGGAAATGGCACTAACAATTTCTTAAGCCTCAGAAAAGCACCCAAATCATGCTGAGCTATTATGCACAGAATAATTTCTCCCCAAATATGGTTCAAATGCATAGGTGTAGGTTTTATTTTTATATACTATAGCAAGTATATTTTCTTATATCTTCTGAAGCAAAGTTTAAATATGAAAAATAACCTTTGCTTAGATTTGATGCTTATATATGCATGGAATGACAACTGTCTCAAGTCTCATTTACTCAAAATAAATGCAGTGTTTTCTTCCATCCTGATCTTTCAGTGTTGGTTTTAAGACTTTAGATTGCGTTGCATACAGACACAAACCCACACTTGGCCAAATTGTGCGTCTTCTGAGCCAGTTTTCTCTTACTAAAAATGAGAAGAATTATAACTATTCCACAGGGCTGTTAAAGTAATAGCAGAGACACCCTGGTACATAACAGGATTCCTAAAAGGTAGTCCAATATACAGTAGTACCTCCGTTTTTGAACATCTCCATTGATGAACATTTTGGTTTATGAATGCCTTAAACCGAGAAGTGAGGCTTCGGTTTTCGAACACGCCTCGGAAGTTGAACATATCACGTGGCCTGAGGCCTAGCTGTCGGCTGCTTTCAAATGTTTCAGAACTCGAACGGTCTCTGAAATGGATTATGTTCGAAAACTGAGGTCCCACTGTACTCGTAGTTTCCAGTGGGTTCACCTAAACAGAAAGGATGAATCCACTAGAGGCTTCCCATGCCCTGGCAATGCACCTTCATATTTACTTATAGATCCAAGTTCATAGGAAAATAAAAGCCTAAGGGAGGCCATTATTTCTTCCAAATAAGTTGAGATAGCAGTCAGGAAAATTATTTATGATAACTGTGTACTCAAATGGCGTAGAGACAGTAGCCTGTGAATATATAACCTTTTTGCAGAGGGAGGATAAAGTTTCAATCAGTTATTTTGAAGAAACAAGAAACATAATTATCGGCACCATTAAAATTCATCTATTTGTAACACCCGATTTTACTGCTTACAGTAAAACCCTGGGAGAAATTGACTGAAGCATGGATGGGCAGGGTAGGGGCTGGAACTAGGCTCTGGTTCGGAAAGTGTATTCCTGTTTGTTTAAAATCAACAGTGTGTGTTAGCCTGAAGAATTTACCAAACTCCCAAATAATACCATTTAACCCAGTTGAATGCCTTTTTCTGTTTCAAACAAGATTTCTCCAAAAGACATGTAATTAAACTCAATTGAATGGGATAAACAGATAAGGTTCCCAAAGCTTTTTGCTTTTTATCTCTTAGAGCAAAGACCATATTTTAGGAATTTATTTGTTTTAAGAACTTAAAATAGTGCCACGTGGTATATAGTAGTTGCTTGATAATTCTGTGTAGAATAAATATATGTTTTATTCTTTAAGATTCAGAATTGTTGGACAATTGATGGTTAAGAAAAATGAATTTTCAGAAGGAGAGTCTGACAACTATCTTTATCATTTTTAATTAACCTTTGACCACATTCTTTCACTACAAAATCACATGTTCATATTAATTAATGGACATAAAATATTATTCATGTCTATTATCTTTCTTTTGGTCACTTACAATTATTGCAGGTCTTTTTCAGGTCGCACCTTTTACGCCTTTGAAAAGATATATTTTGATCATTTTAAAGAAAATTACTACGTAGGCTCTAAACCTTAGATTTGATAGTTAAACACCAGAAATGAGGTGAGAGTAGATGACTAGAATTGTTTTCAGAAATTTATTGCAATAGGTGGGATTACTCAACAGAAAAGTGAGCACAGACAATAGAAAAGAGAATCTGCCAAAGATGTGAAAATATTAATACATAAGTATCTTATTTCACTAAAACAAATATAGTCTTAGGATAGACTGATATTAAACCTAACATTTGCACTGTGCACAGCGCTCTCTTGTCTCTTCCTTCCACTTCTTGCCCATTCTAAGGGCTCTTCTCCTGCCCACCTCATCATGTACATTACGTTATGGGCCTGAAGTACTCTTTACTAGCTGTTTTTGGAACTCTTGTCTTTTTAAGTTCAAAGCAAAAAATATATGTCAATAGCTTGCTGCAGTTTAAGAAAATAGCTTTCTGAAAAAGGATGGTCTTGTTCCTTTTATCTCATGTCAATGAGATTTGCTCTTAATTCAATTCCCTTCATGACCACATATGTGTGGCTCTGTCCTCAGCAAATACAAATATGAACAAGAGTCAGTGAGTACCTTTAGGGGATTTAAAATCGGGTATGGAACTTGAGATATAATATTATAGATAGATAAATATAGATATAGATATAGATATAGATATAGATATAGATATAGATATAGATATAGATATAGATATAGACATAGATAGATAGATATATGAATAGGAAGATATACTACTAACAAGTACCGTATCAGATGCACAGACAAGTTGGTCCTTTGTGCCATTCAGGTGGTAAACTGAGTTAATAGTCATTGATCCAAAAGTTAAAAATCTAGGTCCTAATCTGGTATTTGTTTCTGAAGTGAGTTGAGAGCCTTCTTATTTAAGACTTACACACGATATTGTGTTTTTATTATTTATACAGCATGATAAGTGACACATTTTTAAGAACAATGAGAAGGAACTAAAGAGGGAAAATATTACACAAATCGAATACCAAAAGTCGATAACTCATCTTAGACCATTTAAGCAGTGTGATTGGGGGAAAGTTTGTGATTGGTTCAATGTTTTATATCGTGTGTGTGTGTGTGTATGTGTGTGTGTGTGTGTGTGTCTGACTATATGTGTGTGTGTGCATTTCTGCAAAGTCCAAGTATTCTATTCTTTGGGTGGTTTTTTCAAAGTCAATCAAAAAAATTTGGGAAATAGGTAAAGATGAAAATTAAGTAAACCAACTGATAAACTTTCTTTTCTTTGGATACTACTGTGATGTTATCCTTTGATATGAAATTCATCAGCTTTTAACAATCTTTTGTAATTCAGAGAAAGGTGGTTTTTGTCCAGAAAAGATCAAAAATCTTAGTCTTGTCAATGCAATGAGATTGACACTATTCTTCCTTTTAAATCTATCATAATTTGTGCATCTCCTATATCACTGCCGTTTCCAGGTGTAGTTGAGATTCCTGCTACATTAAACCTCCAAGCCTAGTACTTAGAGACATTTCATTTCATTTTTCAGCCACTTCTGATTTCAAATCCTTGAGTGCTTCTCCCTTTCCTGTTCTAAGCTTCAAAGCCTGGAAGAGCACACAGGGATTATTTATCATCCACAGCACACTGAATTTCAACAACATCGAGGACATATAATGATCTCGAACAGTCATAATGTGGATTCACACAAAAATCACACAAAATCATCCTCTTATTGCATTATTATTAAAATCGCCCTCTGGATCTAGATACAAATGAGGGAGAGAAAATATATAATAGGCAGAAGAAAGGATTTCCCACCATTCCTGTGGCAGTGATAATGTCTTTTGGTAGTGTCAGTGATTGTCCATTCATTCCTGATCATTAATTAAGCTGGTCCAGCATTCCAAGTATAAAAAAACCCAAGTAATTGAACCGGCGAGAGCCGTATTTTAAGCTATTTCATTGATAAAGTCATTTAGAAGAATCATCCTGCTCAGCACACTATTTGCTCAATTTAAGATACACCAACTAGATTTAGTCTCTGAGTTGAAGAAGGGGATGGCCCATGGCCCTTTAGTCTTCCTAGCTACAAGCAAGACCAAAGTGGCAAATGAGAGCTAAATCAGATTTCCTACCCCTGCATCAGAATGCTCATGGGAAAACAAACACTATCATTTAAAAACAAATTATCTCCTCACTTTGAAAATGAGAGTTTTATAAATGAATGACAGGCCAAATTGACAATAAAAAAACATGATCCCAAATGAGACCATATTATTTATTTTATTTTTATTTTATATATACATAAAATGTGCTAGGCTATTATCAAAAGAAAAATTAAGGATCCAAAGATTTTAGAAAACATGTTTCCCCATTAAGTATTGCTTGTGCAAATTATATGTTTGCTTCACTTTTGCTCTTTATTTTCTTAAAAATCTGTGATACATTTTCTTACATTCTTTTCACTGGTTTAAGGTTCCTAAAGTATTTTATTTCGTTATATAAGATGTTCTAGAACTCATATCCAAGTATGAATGTTCAAAGTTTTGCCAAAATAGTCCCTACAATCAAAAGATAAAACTGTATACAGGTCTATTTATTCAGTGTACTTAATAATTTACTAGTTATCTATAAAACTTCACCTACTGTATTATTTTTATGTACACACTGGTTATATTTCTTAAGTTCTAGCATCTATTCTTTCTTCATTTGTAATTGATTATGATATAATCAAATTATTTGTTATGAGCATAGAGTCAGGTAGTCTTTTTTTCTTAATATAGTCAAGAATCTCAATTGAGAAATAAGAAAGAAAGAAGTGATTTACTCTTCTCTTCCTTCTCTTACTAACCTGAAAAAGAATCTATTTAGAATCCTGGGACAATATTTTCATTTTAACTACATAAAGATATGCTGCTTAGCTTATCTTTAAGCACCATGTCCTAAGTGCCCCATCTAGCCTTTTACGTGTAACAGTAAATTGACCCCATATCCACCCATTGAAGATCCGCAGGTGGATCTGACTCATTTTTTTTAACAGTCTCACCAATGGACAATTATATTTTCCTTTAGTGATGATGAGTGTGATCAATCCCATCTTCCTATTCAGTCCAGAAGTGTATTTGCTCTCCCATTCAAAGAAGCTTTCATGGACAAGTGTTTTGTCTTGAATACTAAACTACTTCTGCCCTAGAGACCAGAAAACAGTCAGGGTTCTAGATACTAGACTTCCAAAGTACAGTGACTTACTAATAAATTCAGCAACTATTGCTATCTTCTTTCTCAGCTCCTGCTCACAACTCTCATAGAGAGGAAAAAGCAATTTCAAAAGCCCTGACGCTGGAAAAAAGCTTGTCTGACTCTTGCCAGAACCCTTCTTAGAATGGGAAGTGATATAAACACAGTTTTAGGGAAGATGTTTTTGGAACAGACAAAGCTAGCCTTCAAAGAGGGGAAGAAACCAGCTCCAGAGACAGGTGGTATTGACATTTTCCTTGGAATCTGACAGATTTTATGATTCCCCATTCTAGTCCCTCATGAGGCTCAACTTTACTTATTTCCATTAGATTTAGTGAGACATCTTTCAGTATACCCCTCTTCCCGGAGGACGAGCCCTAAATGCACCATACACCTGTTGTCTTCAAAGGTTCTGTTACATTCTTGAGGGACAACATGGAAACTATAATGATGTGTTCAAGGAAACCCCAAAAACAGTCTCTTCCTTAGTCTTCAGAAAAAAAGAAAATCTCTACTCCTCTTTCATTTCTGTCTTACTCTCTTCTCCATGGCACCAACCTCACCCTAGGTCACCCTAGCATAAATCTTTACAGTCAATAATCTGGGCTGTCTAAAAAAAAATAAAAAGAAGAAGAAGAAAAAGAAAGGGAAGATAATTGACTTTAGGCTATTTCTACTTTGACCCTGCATCGCAACTGTGCTAAGGCAGAAGAAGGCAAAGGTCCAACTACCTTTTCTTCAAACTGGCACAGGAAAAATGTGAAGAAAACATAACGTGAATTAATATATGAACAAACTGTATCACCTTGATAGTTTAAGTGTATATCCACGATTTGTAAATGAAAAATTATTGACTAAGGAAAAGATGATTGAAAATAACAAGTGGCTGTTGTCACCACGTCATTACCCGAGCCAAGTCTGATGAATAAGGTGGTGTTCAAGATGGGTAATTCAGTTTGGGATCCAAAATGAGCTGTAACTGTAGAGTAATTAAATTGACATTATTAATGGCTTGCAGGCTGGCTCTTAAATCAGTTCCAAACCATGGAAATGACTATATAGCGACCCAAAACTATAATGATCGACAGCTTTTATTTGCATATAAAATTGCTGGTGATATATTTCTTTATGTTTCAATAATATAAAGATGTCAAAATTAATTATTCCACAAATATTTGTTGAATTCTTATGTGCCAGGAACTGTTCTAGATGCTAGGGATACCTTGGTGAATAAAACAAGCAAACTGAAAAACAACAACAACAAAAAAATGCTTGCCCACATGAAGCTTATATCCTCATAAATGAAAACACACGATAAACAAAATAAATAAATTATATATAATTTTGCATAGTGATAAATACAACAGAGAAAAATAATTTGGAGAGAAGAGGAGGGAAGGAAGAGTGGGAACAGAGATGGAGTTTTAAATAGGTGCTCAGAGGATGTCTCACCAAGATGACATTTGAGCAAAGACTTAAAAGAGGTGAGGATACAAACCCTGAAGGAAGAGTGTTTTAGGAAGAGATCAGTAAGTGTGAATACATGGCATGTTTGGGACAGCAAAATGGTCCATGGCTGGTGTCAAGAGGGCAAGGCAGAGAGTAAGTAGCAGGAAGTAAAGTTAGAGAACTAACAGAATGTTGGGTCCCGTAAGGCCTTATAGACCATGGTAAGGATTTTGGCTTTTACTCTGGTGAGATAGGAAGCATTTGTAGGGTTTCACGTGATCTGCTTTGTGTTGTAGGATCATTATGGCTGCTGTGTTGAAAATAGACTAAAGTATGTGAAAGGCAGAAATCAGGGAGACCAACTGGAAGTGTAGTGCAATAATCAAAGACAGAAGTGATAGAGCACTGGGCCAACATGTTATCAGGGAGGGTGGTAAGAACTGGTCAAATTCAGGATGAAATTAGAAAGTAGAACCCTGCAGAATTTACTGCCGCATTGGATGCGAAATGGGATAGGAAGAGAGAAGAAAAGGAAAAGCGATGGAAAAGATCAATAGGTCATTCAGAGATGGGTAAAAGTACAAATCAGGCATATGTGGGGCAATATGTTTTGAATTTCAATTCTGAATATATTCAGTCTCCATACTTAGTGGACAGTCAAGTAGTACTACCGTGTTTCCCCTAAAATAAGACCTAGACGGACAATCATCTCTAATGTGTCTTTTGGAGCAAAAATTAATATAAGACCCGGTATTATATTATATTATATTATATTATATTATATTATATTATATTAATTTATATTATATTATATTATATTATATCATATTATATAAGATCCGGTCTTATTTTACTATAAGTAAGTTTATTATAGTAAAATAAGACCGGGTCTTATATTAATTTTTGCTCCAAAAGACACATTAGACATGATTGTCCAGCTAGGTCTTATTTTTGGGGAAACACGGTAGTCTAAAGATAAGGGCAGAGGTACAAGCTAGAAATAAAATGTTGGGAGTTGTGATTTTATAGAGTTAAGATTTTGATTTAAGGTCCCAGAAGTTACATGCTAATTTAGAGAATTTTGTCTGGCGGCAATACAAATAATTTCTGTCCAGTGGGAAATTATGTTGTTGTTGTTTTTAAATCTTGTAAGATATTAACCTACTTGGTATTTAATCCTGAAACATTATGTTAACTTTCTGCAATTTAATTCTGACACTAACAACCTGAGTTATCACAGACTTCATAGGATGAGGGCTCAGTCCTTCACAAAACTTCTCTCACTTCAGACCCTAGCTTCCTGCTCCAGGGTTCCCCAGGCCACCCACAGTTACGACCAACTGGCTAAAAATTTGGAGGTTCCCACTACCTCCTCATGTTTGATATTTCGGTAGAGCAGTTCACAAAACTCATGTAGCACTATACTTACAATTACCTTACTATAAAGGACACAAATCAGGACCAGCCAAATGAAGAGACGTATAGGGTATCCCAAATGCAAAACTTTCACATCCTTAGGATGTGTGACCCATCTGCCACATCACTAACCAGGGAAGCTCACTCAAGTTTTGTTTTCCATAGATTTTATTACATAGGCATGATTGATCGAATCATTGTCCATGAACTGTCTTCATATCCATTTCTCTCCCTGGAAGTCAGTCAGGCTGTTATCCTGGGGCTCAAAGCCCCAACATTGCAGAATGGCCAGCCCCCATCCTGTCACTATCCAGGGGCCCACCAAGAGTCACTTCATTAGCATAAACTCAGGTGTGGCCCCAGGGACTCACCATGAATAACGAAGACTCTCTTATCACTCAGAGATTCCAAGGGTTCAAAGCTCCCTCTCAGGAACCTAGGACAAAGACCAGACAAATTCTTTATTATACAACGTATTCCTTTATTAAATACATAGCTCCTCAAATGCTCTTTGAACTAATTTTAATATTTTACTGATTCCCTCATTAATTAATGTGTGTGATAAAATATTGGACATGTATTCATTATATCTTTGCATTAAAGTCATGATTTTACCTTTTGAAAATTAACAATTGCATTAAATGAGATAACCAACAGAATAAATCAAGAAGAAAGAGGGTCTACAGAACAACACTTCAGCACTCCGTGTAAAGATTTAAGAGATAAGCAATCAGCAAAGGATTCATGGGAATCCCTAGTGACTCAATAAGAAAACCAGGAAAATATGTTCTTCTGGAAACCAAGAATGCAGTTCAAGGAGAAGAGTGTCTACTATGTCATATGTTGGTGATAAATCTAGTTAAATGAAGACTGATATTTCATCATTGGATTGTAGCAATTTAAGTCACTGATGACCTTGACAGGAGCACTTTTGAAAATGGTGAGCATTTGGAGTGGGTTTAAGAGAATGATAGAACAATGGAATATTATTCAGCCATTAAAAGGAATGAAGTATTGATTCATGCTACAATATGGATGAGCCTTGAAAACATTATGCTAAGTGAAATAAGTCAGACACAATAAGATCACATATTGTATGATTCCATTTATATGAAATGTCCAGCACAGGTAAATGACTAGAGATAGAACACTAGGGGCTGGGAGAGGGGGAAATAGGAAAACATTTTTAATGAGCCCAGGGTTTTCACTGGGGTTAATAAAAATCTTTTTGGAACTTGGTAGAGGTGGTGCTTGCAGAAATTCTGATGTACTAAATACTGCTGAACTATTTTCCTTAAAACGGTTAATATTTTTTAAATTATACAACTTAATCTTTCTCAGGCTTCATTTAATTTTTCTACCTACGCAACAAATTTTGCAGTTTACATGAGGCCTATTTCTTCTTTTTTTCATCTTCTACTTTATTTTTTTGTTTTTCAATTACAGTTGACATTCAATATTGTATTAGTTTCAGGTGTACACCATAGTGATTAGACATTTATATAACTTACAAAGTGTTCACCCCTAAAAGTCTAGTACCCACCTGACACTATACTGTTATTATAATACTATTGACTATACCCCCTATGCTGTAATTTATATCCCCATGACTATTTTATAAATGCCAATTTGTATTTTTTAATGCCTTCACCTTTTTCACTTTGTCCCCCAAAATCTCTCCCATCTAGCAACAATCAATTTATTCTCTGTATCTATGAGTTTCTTTCTGTTTTGTTTATTTATTTTGTTTTATAGATTCCACATATGGGTGAATTCATATATGGCATTTGTCTTTCTCTGTCTGACTTATTTGACTTAGCAGAATACCCTCTAGATCCATCCACACTATCGCAAATGGAAAGATTTCATTCTTTTTTATAGCTGAGTAATATTCCATTATATATACATACTACCTCTTTTTTATCCAATCGTCTATCAATGGACACAGATTATTTCCATATCTTGGCTATTGTAAACAATGCTGCAGTGAACATAGGGATGCATATATCTTTTCAAATTAGTCTTTTGGATTTCTTCAGATAAATACCCAGAAATAGAATTGCTGGGTCATAGGCTAGTTCCATTTTTGATTTTTTGAGGAATCTCCGTACTGTTTTCCATAGTGGCTATAGCAATTTGCAATCTCACCAACAGTACACAAAGGTTCTCTTTTCTTCACATGCTTGTCAACACTTTTTGTTCACTGATTTATTGATGATAGCCAATCCGACAGGTATAAGGTAATGTCTTATTGTGGTTTTTATTTGCATTTTCTTCATGATTAGTGATACTGAGCATCTTTTCATATATCTATTGACCATCTGTATGTCCTCTTTGGAGAAATGTCTGTTCAGGTTCTCTGTACTTTTTTTAAGTCAAATTGTTTTGGGTTTTTTTGGTGTTAACTTGTATGAGTTCCTGACATATTTTGTGCATTAAACTCATATTGGATCTATCATTGGCAAATATCTTCTCCCATTCAGTAGGTTGTCCTTTCATTTTGGTGATGGTTTCCTTTGCCTGAAGAAATTTTTTAGTTTGATGTAGTCCTGTTTGTTTATTTCTTCTTTTGTTTCCCTAGCCTGGGGAAACATATCCAAAAAAATATTACTAAAAGTGACGTCAAAGAGTTTACTGCCTATATTTTCTTCTAGGAATTTTATGCTTTCAGGTCTTACATTTAAGTATTTCATCCATTTTGAGTTTATTCTTATGTATGATAGAGGAAAGTGATCCAGTTTCATTTTTTGGTATGTATCTGTCCAGTTTGCCCAACACCATGTATTGAAGAGACTGTCTTTAGTCCATTGTATATTCTTGCCTCCTCTGTCATAGATTAATTGACCATATAAGTGGGGGTTTATTTCTGGGCTCTTTATTCTGTTCCATCGATCTATATGTCTATTTTTATGCCGGTACTATGCTGTTTTGATTACTATAGCCTTGTGTTATAGTTTGATATCAGGTAGCATGATATCTGCCACTTTGTTCTTCTTCCTCAAGATTGCTTTGGCTATTAGGGGTTTTCTGTGGTTCTGTTTAAATTTTAGGATCATTAGTTCTAATTCTGTGAAAAATGCCATTGGTATTTTGATAGAAATTGCACTGAATCAGCAGATTGCTTTGGTAATATGCACATTTTAATGGTGTTAATTCTTCCTATTTATGAGCACAGTATATGCTTCCATTTATTTATATTTTCTTAAGTTCTTTATTCAATGTCTTATAATTTTTGAGTACAGGTCATTTATCTCCTTTGTTAAATTCATTTCTAGGTATTTTATTTTTTGATTCAATTGTAAATGGGATCATTTTCTTAATTCCTCTTTCTCATAGCTTGTTATTGGTGTATTAAAATACAACTTATTTCTGAATATTAATTTTATATCCTGCCACTTTACTGAAATCATTTATTAATTCTAATGGTTTTTTGGTAGAATCTTTAGGATTCTCTATATATAGTATCATGTTGTCTGCAAATAATGACAATTTTACTTCTTCCTTTCCAATAAGGATGCCTTTTATTTCTTTTTATTGTGTTATTGCTGTGGCTAGGAATACCAATACTGTGTTGAATAAAAGGTGAAAGTAGATATCTTTGTTCCTGACCTTTCAGCTTTTGCCCATTGAGTATGATGTTAGCTGTGGGTTTGTCATATATGGCTTTTATTATGTTGAGGTATGTTCTCTCTATTCCCCACTTTGCTGAGAGTTTTATCATAAATAGATGCTGGATTTTGTCAAATACTTTTTCTGAATCTATTGATATGACCATATGATTTATATCCTTCTAAAATGTTTAATTTTATGTTATGTCAATTTTGCCTTAGTTTAAACAGAGAACGGGAGAGCATGTGTGGAGAGAAGTTGGAGAGAGTAAGTGTAGACAATTCTTCTATACGAGATTTGCTGTGAAGGAGAAAAAAAAATAGGACTGTAGCCAGAGGAGGATATTGGGTCAAGTGAAAAAACATTTTTTTTAATGGAGAAAAGTAAGAGTGTATTTGTAAACTGATGTAAATGGCCTCATAGAAGGGAAAAAATGGTTGATGCAGAAGAAAGAGAGGAGATAGAAGACTCATTCTGCTTTCCATACATTTTGTTTTCATTCAATGCAAAAACAAACAAACAAAAAATGGCTTTTCAAAATCCAGGATGTAATGTTAAATGAAATACTCCTGGTGTCTTAATCCCAGCTCTGCCAACTCTTGTTCTGTGTCTTCACGAAGTTTCCTAAATCCTCAGAATGTAAGTTCTCTCGTTTCTAACGTGAAGGAACTGAACTGGATTATCTCTAAATATCCTCTCAGTCCTAGAGTTCTAGCATTTTCTGATAGTCACTGATTTATTTTATTATGAGATCTAAAAATATCTTTATGAAGTCTCCTTTCTCCATATCCATATCATTGGATCTCTGCAAACGTGCTTTAAAAATTCAAAGCTAGACTGATTTATAGCAGATTAAATGAATGGAACACACAAGATGAGCAAAGAATTTAAGAGTAGATAGATGCAATTAGAGACATCTGGGTGAATTTAACACCAGAGTTTTAAAACATCTGGGTGATGTTAGTACTCTAGTTCTTGAAATCATACGTTCCTAAATCTGACATTACTTTGGATGAGCAACTTGTATCCTTAAACTGCAGATGCTTCATTTTGGCAAGAAAACCTGATAAGCACAGGGAAGAGTACAAAAGAAAATAAAAATCAGAACATTTCTAGCATGTAGTCGTGGACTATCTTCATTCAAAATGCTGAAATTTGAATATAAATAATTTGGGTTTTCTCTATAGGCTACAGGTATTTGATAGCTCAGACACATCCAAATCAATGTGCCTGAACCAAAAACTACAATTCCCACAATCCTGTTCCCTATAATTTACCAGTTTTTACTGCTGCTCTCACCAGTAGCCAGGTTCAAAACTTAGGAATCAGTTTGAACTCTCTTCCTCTTTGGGCCCCTTTCTTATATCTAGTCATTTGTTGAGGCCTGTAGATTTCTGTCTCCGTCTTGTTCCTGGCTCCCTTTTCAGAGCGTCACTGCTACTCTTATTATTCTTCAGTGTTATTGCTGACTCTGTGCTACCTGGAGCCTAGACTGCTGCAAGGCTTTCCTAGCCATTCTATGTGCTCCCCACTTTCAAAGTCATGCCACCTTTGCCAATTAATTCTTTTAGGAGGCAAGACCAACCATTGTTCAGACTGAGCTCAAAAGCCCCAATATCTGTCCCCAGTAGGATTTAGACCACTGCTTACGGCCGGAAGACAACTCTTGCAATGTGACCCCATCCTTATTTTTAGGATGCCAGGATGAGCACCTTAACTACCTGCCAGATGGGACTACTCATATCCCAGCATAATGATGGTACTAGTTCTTAAAACATATTCCTGTCCTTCTTTTTTCATACATCAATGTATTTACCTATCCATACAGAAGAATCCTTAGACACAGAGAAGATTAGGGTTATTACAGCAGGAACACAGAGATTCTCTGCTCAGTTTTGACTTCATAGGTGAGTCAGGAGGACAGAGTGTAAAGACATTAGAACCAGAAGGACTGGTAGGTCACACTCTCCACCAAAATTCCCCACTACTCACATGGTAAATGAAACTTAACAGATAAACTCCCACAGGGGAAGTGCTGTGAGTTATTGGAGGTAAGATTATCAAAGGCCCCTGCACAGGCAAGTAAGATGGACAAATGGCAGCTCTACAAACAGAAGGTAACAACATTGCTTTTCAAGGAGGTTGGTATGTTACCAGACCATGTATGGTTTTACTCGGTGAGATATGCCCTACAGAATCTCTACTAAATTACACAAGGATAACCAATGTTTTTGGAGGATTTGGGCTTTTTTTACAGGCATTTGAACAGGCAGTGTCAATGTTACACAGAGTGATATTCTCTTTGGATGACCATATGATTGATTGGGTTCCTGAAATTTGTCCTTGAAAAAAAGGAAATGACAGACTTCTAGCAGATCGAGTTGGGTACTAATATGGGTATATAATCTTGTGTTTCATTGGTTAGTATTGATTTATGAATTAGCTGGAAAAATTACCTATTCTGGATGAAATGCTGAGGTTTGATAAATACTAATTGTTAGAACAGTTTTAAAAAAATGTTCATCTGTAGTCAAACTGGTTAAAAAGTCCTTAATTGTTCAAATGCACATATAATAATTTAGAGGGGGGTACAGTTAGACAACCATCCATGAGACCAGAAAAAAAGTGTTTATCATTCATAAAATACTATAAATTTAAGCCATGATACACTCTTAATCAAACTGATGTTGAAATTCTTAAAATAGCAAAAGAGAATAGGTATAAAACTACAAAAGTCAATGGTATTAGGTGAACTATCTTTGGTCTTATTGGCCTGTTACTAGTAATTCAAGGCAATTGAGATAATTCAAGCTTGAAAATAATAATAATAATAATAATTAAAACAAAAAAAACCTGTGAGGCTTAAATTGTGCTTCTAATTCCCAACACCATCATAATACTTATTAAATGAGAGTTTTAAAATAACTTTGGTCCTTAACAGAACTCTGAGAATTAACTAAGAAAGATGTTTTCTGCCCCATTCAACAAATGAAGTTGAGAGCAAGAGGGAGGAATCATGGGTCTCTCTGAAGGGGCAAAAATCATGAGGAATAGAGCTGGAAATGAAAACGCAGGTCTGCTGATCCATTTCCAGAAGTGAATGATTGGAATTGCTTACCAAGAAGGATCAAATTCACCAAATAATTCTTTTCTTTTCACATTATATCGAGAGCCAAGAAGATAAAATTTGAGAGAGATGTTTTTTAAGAGATTTTTATTTTCAATGTAATCTGATAAATTTTCAATGTAAAATGATAAAATATCTGCAAGAATAACTGGTTATGTCAAAGCTGCTGATGGTTAACGTGACAGGTAGTATCATTCAGGATCATTTGGTGGTGGTTTTTTTTTTTTTTTTCCCCCTTAGTTCAAAATTGTAGTGATAAGATGGATAAGGTCATTTAAAGATGGTGACATGTGATATCCGTTAACAAATGCTGGGTCGTATTTAAAACATGCTGAGAGCAGCACAGAGGCAGATACAAAATGTTCTTAGCTTTTCAAGCCTAATATCTCTTCCACTGTGTAGATTTCCATCAATTGGCTCTATTAGGTAAATTACATCTGACCTTTATATCCCAGTAAAGGTAAATGTAATTTAAGAGTTTGTGAACATGGGAGTAGAGAGAATGAAAAAAGCCCACTGTGTAAAGAGGAGGAATTGTGAATAATTACCAAGGCTTCAAATAGATGCACCCTCTGTGTACTTCTGGTCAATTCCATTGGGACAGCCAAAGAGACTACAAGTTTTGTTCTTTGTTGGCCTGTTTGTTTTTTCCTCTTTAAACTAAATCTCAGAGCTGGAACCTAATTCTGTTTTGTTGTTGTTGTTGTTGTTGTTTTTTTACTTTGGTCCAAATTGCCCCTAGGGAACCACCCATTTTTCCAATCAATATGTACTGATAACAGCACACAGGACAGCGAGGGTGGGACAAGTATTCTCTTGCACAGCAGTATAGGCGTAGGTAAAAGCTTTCAAGAGGAAAGTCCCCTATGTTTTTCAAGGGTCTTGCAAATATTCATCAACTTCATCTCAGTGTTTCCACTTTTAAGGATTTACCCAAAGAAATAAGAAATGTACACAATGATTGCTATAAAGCACTTATTATCATAATTACTAGAATCAGTTAATGTCCCATAACAGGATAGTTAAATTATGATATATCTTTAAAAAGAATAAAATGCAGCCATTACAATCAGGTGTTCCAGAATGCTCCCACTTTTAAACAAGATATACATCATGATTGAGAAAGAAAGAGAGAGAGAGAGAGAGAGAGAGAGAGAGAATGAGATATCCTGCAGAAGTTAACAGGTCTAGATGAATGACGGAATTATGGATGATTCTCTAAATATTTCAAAATAAATATGTATTTTTATCATACTTCATATAAAAGTCATATTTTAAAGAATTTAGAGAATTCTTTAGAGAATTTATAGTGGTATAAATAATGTTTAAGATAATTTTAAATGGAAGAAACAAACTAGTAGTACATGCAGTATAATTATATTTTCATAATATATATATACATATATATGTATACATATATATACACATATTTATGCGTTAATGTGAAAAGAGAACAAGGACTGAAAAGAAACAAAGTGTAAACAGTGCCTGGGTTAAACAACTATGGGTAATATCTGTTACTTATATATTTCTGTATTTTCAAAAAATTCTAGAACTAATTTTTAATCAAGCTATGGACATAAAGAAAATAATCAAGTAGTGCAAAAACTTATTTTAAGCATTTCTATGTTTTATACATTTTATGCTTACTCTTTAACTGTAGATGATAGGCTTACACCTCCTGTGTCAGCCAGCTCCGAAGACAAGCCTCAGTGATACTCACTTCCTGATATTCCCACTCTTCTGAGATCTACTTCTAGAAAGAATAACCTATGTGATACTGCAAAAGTAGTGTGTGACTTCTGGGCGAGATAATAACTGGTATCTTGGATCATTCGGAAGGAAGCAGCTGTCATGTGATGAGGACACTAAAGCAGCCCTGTAGAGAAATTCTGAGGCCTCCTGCCATCAGCTGGGATGGTGAGCCATTTTGGGAGTGAATTTTATAGCCCCAATCAAGCCTTAGGATGACTGCAACCTCATGAAAAACTGAGCCAGAACACCCCAGCCAAGCCACTCCAAATTCCTGATGGATAGAGATAATAAATGTTTGTTGTTTTAAGCTGCAAAGTTCTGAGGTAATTTGTTATGCAGCAGTAAATAAATACACCTCTATTTTTTAATTTATCAATTTTTAATATTTTCTAAAAATGCTCTACCATGACAGATGAGAATTATCTCACTTTCACATCCCTCATTTGCAATCCCTCACCTCTTTTCCCCAATTTTTGGTGGTCATCACCTTGGGTGGGTGAAGAGAATCTGTCCAATAGAGTTGAGAATACAAATGATATGCCTAAAATTCTGTATCTCCTCCCATCAGCTTTCAATGGCACCTCTTAATTTCTATGTATAATATGAGGGTTCTGTGACTCCAGCCTACTCTATACTCCTGCTTCATACTTATCTGCTACATTTTGTCAGCTATACTTTGCTTTATGATCATAAAACCTGATTACATTTACACTCTGTTCCACATCTTAAGTAGTTCCTCGATGCTCTGTGTATAGGTCGATATAGATATATGAAAACATAACTAGTATTGTGACAACGTGAACATTTTTTTCCTCCCGGAAAGCCATGTTGTGTGGTAGGATTACGTTTCACTTCTATTGATCCAATGTCATGAATCCTAGGAGAGCTAAGGAATACGTTTCTGTGATAAGATCAAATGCATTCTTTTTTTGGATTCCATCAATATCTCGAAATCATGCCATGTCTCAGTTTTCTTCACAGTTAGCCGTATTTTCCCTTCAGAACTTTCTCCCTGTATCAGTATTTTCATATATCTTACTTATTTTTTCAGTAAGATCTTCCAGCTTTTTGCAGCATTTGAGGGACTAATTGCTTTCAATGCTACCCAGCTAGCATTCTGGCATTTTCTTTTCATTGTACTCTTAGGTTAATTCCACCATTTTATTCCATGTCTTCTATTGCTTGGTTTTTTTCCCCCTCATTTATCTAAGCATACTGCCAAGTATATTTTTCAGGCTAGCTGTGTAAGAGGAAACTTTCTGTGACCTTGCTTTCTGTAAAATGTCTTCATATATACCTCATACTAGATCAAAATGTGGGTTAAATCTATAGTTCTAGCTTTAAAAACCTCTTATCTCAGAATTTTAAAGGTACTATCTTATTTACTCATTGTTATTAAAAGAGAAATTTGATACCAATCTGTTTGGTATCAAACTTCACAAGACTGTTTTCCTCTCTGGAAACTTTTAGAGTCTTGTCATTATCTTTACTTTACTGAAATTTCATGACATGGTGTCTAGATCATTTGTCCACACTTGAATCTATTTAAAATGAGGACTCGTATATTTTCTCAATTATAGTAAATTTTCTTCCATCATTTTTTGATAATTCTCTTCTCTTTTCCTATATTCTCTAAAAATCAAATACTGATCTTTCTGAATTTATTTGCTAGGTTTTACCTTTTGTTTCATATTTTCTTTTTCTTTTAATTTTGCTGTATGTTCTGTTTCTTCAACTCTCTTACTATCATTTCTAAATATGTAATTTTTAATTTTCTCAAACTTTAATTTGCTATTGTGCCTCACTGTATTTAATGAGGCATGAAGACGACAAGCTAATTATATCACAGTATAAAGTATACAACTTCAAATTGAAAATCAGTGGCCATTCTGTTCCAGGAAACCTCTTTCTTGGTGCCCCATGTCAGGTGCCTTTCTCAAGTCTAACAAGATGGAACAGAGATTGTATAGTGGGTCGTATGCTACAGACCAACAGGGAAGTCCTAGGTTTCCTCAGGTGAGCAACAGACTGGTGGTGGGAATACACCCTATAGATTATCTTTCCCAACCTTCTTTTCCGTGAGTCCAGTCTCTTCACTCTTCTTTTACCCTCTAGAACTGCCAGAAGAAAACTAAAGATGTCCGTTTACTTCAATATGAAGAGCAATTTAAATTCCTGTGTTCTAACCTTATCATTTAAGACCATTCTCAGAGCCTTGCCTTTTATAACTTTTGTAGCCTTTTATAACCACAACATAAATCTCTAATTTACTCAACCATTCAACAAACCTTAACACTCAAGTGCTCAATGTTCCTGGGTGCTCATGTCTGGGAGCCAGAGATTCAACACTAAAAAACAGACAAAAATGCCTACCCTCAAAGAACTTACACTCTAGTAGGAGAAACAGAGAATATGTAAAATAAATAAATATGTAGAATATTATGGAGAAAAATAAAGCAGGGAAAAGAGAGGAAGGAAGGAGTTGAATTTTTTTTTTTTAGAGGGATCAGAGAAAACCTCAGTGAGAAAGGAACCATGGACGAAAGGACCAAGAATGTCTAACCAGATGATTAAATTTACATTTTTGGCTTCTAAATGTCTACCCAGATAATTTTGGTCCAATTTAAACAGGTCTTTTCAGGAAGAGTAAAGGGTCTTTAATGATCAAAAGTTTTAGGGTAGTAATGTGAATAAGATAGTGAAACTGTCCAGGACACAGCTGACCCATCCCAGGCCTTCTGGTACTTGGGAATATCAAATCAAGTAAGATTTTTGTAGAAGAAGATGGGACCTTTAATATTTTGGTGATTACATGTACTTTTGTGGGGATATTCTGTCCTCTCTTTCTAGTGCTTCATTGAACTGTGGCGTGATCAAAAACTACGGTGAATGTTAAATTTTTAAAATAATTTATTACAGTAAAAGACACATTGCCATTAATCCCCCTCAAAGTACCACCCCGCCTCACTTTGAACACACTTATTCCATCACTCTTACCACTTTTTGAAGCAGTTCTGGAAGTCCTCTTTCGAGAGTGTCTTTACTTCATCCTCCATCTGACAATGCTCCATGTCACACATCGCTTCTGGTACATCAATTTCTGTCAAATAAAAACATTATGGTGTGTCCTCATTTGCCTTATTCACCGGGTCTGGCACCATGCGACTTCTGGCTCTTCCCCAAAGTCAAAATGACCATGAAAGATAAATGTTTTGAATTGATTCAGGACATTGAGGCAGCCATGATAGCGCAACTAAAGACACTCACAAAAGAGGACTTCCAGAACTGCTTCAGAAAGTGGCAAGAACGATGGGATAAGTGTGTTCGAAGCACGGGGGAATATTTTGAGGGGATTAATGGCAATGTGTCTTTTACTATAATAAATTTTTTTTTAAGATTTTATTGGGGAAGGGGAACAGGACTTTATTGGGGAACAGTATGTACTTCCAGGCCTTTTTTCCAAGTCAAGTTGTTGTCCTTTCAATCTTAGTTGTGGAGGGCACAGCTCAGCTCCAGGTCCAGTTGCCGTTTTCTAGTTGTAGGGGCTGCAGCCCACCATCCCTTGCGGGAGTTGAACCGGCAACCTTGTGGTTGAGAGGATACATTCCAACCAACTGAGCTATCCGGGAGCTCAGCGGCAGCTCAGCTCAAGGTGCCATGTTCAATTTTAGTTGCAGGGAGCGCTGCCCACCATCCCTTGCGGGACTCGAGGAATTGAACCGGCAACCTTGTGGTTGAGAACCCACTGGCCCATGTGGGAATCGAGGCAGTCTTCAGAGTCAGGAGCATGGAGCTCTAACCGCCTGAGCCACTGGGCCAGCCCTATAATAAATTTTTTTAAATTTAAACATTCACCGTATTTTTTTATCACACCTCGTACTTTGCCTTCTTACTGGGAATGCTAAGGCATTAGTCCAATTTTCAGATGAGAAAAAAAACACACCATACTTTCTGTTTCATAAAATCATAGAAAAGGACAATGTTTCTAAGTATAAATTGAACTTTGTGGGTCAAAGGCAGGGAATTCGTTCTTAATATAATTGGCACAGGCACACTGACTCCTGCGCTTTTCTTTATTCTTACTTTTCACTCCATATCCATGAAGAGTGAAACCTAAGGTAAACTATGGACTGGGTGATTATGATGTGTCAGTGTAGGTTCATCATTTAAAACAAATGTTCCACTCTGGTGAGGGATGTTGATAATGGGGAAAGAAGGCTGTGCATGTGTGGGGGCAGGGCATATATCTGAAATCTCTGTACTCTCCTCTCAATTTTGCTGTGGACCTTAAACTGCTCTAAAAAATTAAATCTTAATTTAAAAATAAATGAAATAGAGAAGGAAAGGTCTATTCAGTCAGTCCTCTGAATTTATTAAAATCTAATTTATGGGGAAAGGTCGTTTTTAAGACTTGATTTAAAGAAGTTCTGCAAGTTCACCTGCCTCAAGTTGACAAGTCCTTTCCCACTGCAGGAGTCTGTAAGGTGGGACGCGGCCAGATTCACTTGCTCCACTGGTGTCTAGCATGATTATGGCAACCCCTCCCCCACCTCTTTTAACAGGAATCACATGCGTATTGCCTAGTTTCCCAGCATGGCTGTGAGACGCTCTCAGACAGGAACCGAATCTTAGTTCTTGCACAGTGCCCAGCAGCTAATCAGTCCTTAATAAATGTTGCCTACATAGTGGAGGTCCTATCTGAACTCATCACAAGAACAATAATATCAACTAACATTTGTTAAGTACCTCCTCTTCTAGGCAGCTGGCATTATCTGTAATCCTCAAAGCAAGCAGAAAAGTTAGGTCCTGTGTCCGTTTTACAGATGAGAAAACTGAGGCTCAGAGGATTTAAGTAATTAGTCTACATGGATACAACTAGCAAAAATTGAAAGGCTAGGATCCTGCCCTAGGCACATGTGCCTCCAAACTGCACTTGTGGTTATACCCTCTGCATTCCTTAAAGATAGATGAGACATCTCAGAAGGAAAAAGGAGGAGGGAGGCCATTTGTCTGTACTTACTGTTTGCAACAAGTCCAAGAGAACATACTTGGGACATCCTAACACACAGCAATGTAGGTTTAATTCATCCACCACCACAGCTCTCTGCAAACTTTAGCACATCACAGGCACAGTGGCCACTGCCCTTTCACCCCTATTCCAGCCACATTTAGAAAAAGGGGAGATTGAAGTATAATAGAGTTAAATACTTCTTATAACAGGTTCCACAATCTCTTACTATTAGAGCACTTGAAAGGCCGTATTCTTTCTCTATTTCACTTTCAGATATTTTTTTTTAATGGCAAGCAAACCAAATGCTGAGGCTAATGAAAAGAATGTATAAAGGAAATATTTTGCCATTTTGCAGGACCTCATGCTGCTTGTATTTATAGGCATCTTACCAAGAAAGCGTGTCCTGCAGAATGTGTCAGAATTAGGGGTGTTGAATTTTCAGTAACTCTTGGCTGCTTCGAGCTGTGCTCTGAGTTTGACCGGAGCAGGCCTAACGGAGTGCTGACGTGTGGTTTCCCCTACTTTGTTCGGGCTCTGGTGTGTTATCTCTTGGCGAGAAGGACAATCTTGTGGTTTATTTGGCGTGGGGTACATAAAGAGCCCGAGTTATGTAAGGCTATTAAATCAGAACATGCCTAGGCGTCTTTGGAAGGCTGTAAGCCTAGTTCATTCTGGGCAAATACAATTAAGGTCCTGGCTATTACTTACAGCAAATACCAGTGAAAATAACCTCAAGTTCCTGGGTTTATTAACATTGATGTTGAGGGAAGGGGGAAAATCAATGTGGAACGTGTTCAGTGTTGCAGCTTGCACTGATTAAAACCCTACTTGTCATATTCTATATCGTTGTACTGTAGTTATAGTAAATGTTCCTTGTAATGCATTTTCAAGTACAAAAATTGCTTCAGAAAAGAGCATTTAGAAAACTAATTCTGTTGAAACCAATGAAGTGTTGACACATTGCCTGATGCAGATTTGTTTAAAGAGGCTTGTTTTAAGTTCTAAAAGTACAGTCCTGGAGGCAAAATCAGGGACTCCTCAGTTTAGTGACGGAGAGAACAGTGAAGCAGTGTGTTCAGCCGGCATCCCCTCATTAATCCTTTCCTGTAATTCTACCCTACTCACCTTCTCTCTTGCCTGAGTCTATAGAATTTCAAACCTGCTGCCAGCCCAGAAACTCACTCAGAAACCATTCATTACTCCGGCAAGGCATTTATAATGTTTGCTGATGTGCCGGTGAATAGGAACACAGTGTAAATCTGGAGTGAAGAGAGGTCTTTTTTGTCATCTAAATTGCTCCTATGCGATGTGTCCCATTCGCGTCAGAAATCACCAGAGGCTTTGACACCCTCATCTTTCCGAAAGTAGCATGTCACTGTGCCCAACCCTGGGAAGAGTAAAAGGATGGAGACTATTTGAAAAGAGGGATACGCATTAAGTCAAAAGCTTATTATTTACCTCAAACTAGGCCACTGGCTCCCATGGAAAATCTTCAATGCCTGCAGCCCCTGCTAAAATCAAACATAAAAGCAGGCATCTCTTACATTCTAAATAGGCCCCCGCTGTAACCAAATTCAGCAGCCTAATGATGAGAGAACATTAGTGAATGAACGGGGTGGTCAGCAGAGAAAGCCGGTCCAATTTTCACATGATGCATTGTGTTGGGGAGAAACATACCACAGCCATTGTTTGGCGGTGACTTCATGTTTTGGAGCTGCTTTATCCCAGGATAGTATGTAGGGTATCTACAGAGAAACATGTGGAAACAGGGTTTCTGGTAAGGTAGATGGAGGCACGCTTTCTTTTGTTCATTTGGGTGGTGAATTCATCAGATTTGCTATGGCTATTGTATCCAGGGTTATCTGTCTGGAAATCTGATTCAGTAATTCTTTTCCAAATTCTGTACCTGATGTAACCAGGACATTCAACTGTCCTTACTTTTTTTTTTTAATTGAGGTGAAATTCACATGATATAAAATTAATCGTTCAGTGGCATTTAATATATTCACAATGTTTTGCAACCATCACATCTATCTGGTACCAACACATTTTAATCACCTCAGAAGACAATCCCATACCTGTTAAGCAGTTACTCCCCTTTCTTCCCTCTCCCTAACCCCTGGTAACCAATAATCTGCTTTTTGTCTCTACAGATTTACCAATTCTGGATTTTTCTTACCAATCAAATCATATATCTGACCTATTGTGTCTGGTTCCTTTCACTTAGCGTAATGTTTGTAAGTTTCATTCATATTGTAGAGTTCTTTTTTGTGGCTGAATAGTGTGTTCCACTATTTGGATAGACCACCATTTCTTTATCTATGCATCCATTAATGGCTGTCTGGGTTGTTTCCACCTTTTGACTATTGTGAATAGTGTGAGTATAACATATGTGTGTGCATGTTTTTCCTTGAGTACTTGTTTGTAATTCTTTGGGGTATATACTTAGGAGAATTGCTGGGTCATGTGTTAATTTTATGTTTAGCATTTTGAGAGAACTTCACATTACTTTCCACAGAGCTGATCCATTTTACATTCCCATCAGCAATGTAAGTGGGTTCCAATTTCCCCACATCTTCACCAACACTTGCTATTTTTCTTTTGTCTTTTTATTATCGCCATCCTAGTGGGTGTGGAATGGTATACCACAGTGGTTTTGATTGGCATTTCCACAGTGACTAACAATGTAGAGCATCTTTTCATGTACTTGTTGGCCATTTGTATATCTTAATTAGAGACATATCTATGAGTATTCAAGTACTTTGTACATTTTTAATTGGGTTGTTTGCCTTTTTGTGGTTGAGCTATATGCCCTCAAGCTTTAGATCTTTAAGCAGCATAGATAACTATGTCCACCCACCTGCCCTGAGGAACAAAAGAAAGAAATAATGGGAACCTGTGGTTACCATGAGTGTCAAATTTTCAATTATAGAAGACTACTCTGATATGAATAGTAGAATGAGAAAACCATCTGTTTTGGAGACAGAGAGTTGTGTTCTACCACTTCCACTCCCTGCCTGTGCAACCTTAAGTAATATGAGTTACCCTGTCTGAACCTCAATTTCACCATCTGTACAATGGAACTTCAATGCCTACTTCATAACATTATTATGAAGATTACATTAAGTAAACACAAATCCTGTGGTTCCTAGAAGCCACTTTATAAATATAATTTTTGTTCCTCTATATGCTTAATACGGCCACATGGAAACTTCTATGAAAATGACGTTACTTTTTAAATCTTTAAAAAATTTGCTTCTTAAGAAGGTTTTATGGTGAATCCAAACCTGCATAGAAGTGTCCTTTTATAATTAACCTTCTGTTTTTTTCTGTGATACAAATCCTTATTTTCATATACAGTACACATCAGGCAGTTTGGGAGTTTTTTTGTTTTATTTTGTTTTAGTTATAAGTCAATACTGAACTCAGACCTTGTTTTCCGTTGGAGTAATTTAAATGTAGTTGTTAGTGTCCCAGGCTGTCCTTCAAAGCCTCTATAATATGTAACAGTCTTAGGTATCACTCTCACCCTAGATCCTGGCAGCAGGCCAGGATGAGGAAGAGCGTACAGGGCTGGTACTTGGCAAAATTTTGAAATAGAGTGTGGTTTGAACATTCCAGATATTCTTTCTATGAACCTTTTCTACCACCGAAGGCCCTTTTCCTTGTATCTTCATGCCCACCATATCCTGGAGCTGTGTCGTGCACCGAGCCTCCCCTTCACATTCTCCCCTCCAAACCAGCCCTCCAGACCTTCAAAGTGCTCTAAGCTCTGAAGATATTGCATCTCCCCATCAAAACTGTCAATTCCTGGGTGCCCTCACATAAGCCAATTATAAAAAAAATCCCTTGAACTTCTAAGAAGTATCTTCATTGTGGAACTATGAAATATAGTAGCCCAAATAAGTGACCAATTTATGGAATATCAAAGACAAATTCTTTAGGACAAAAGGACTCCATCACGAGCAGGCCAATTTTCTTGGTGTTTCTTGGATCTGTGTCCTTAAGCCTCAATATTTTGTCTGAGCTTCCTCATTTTTTTCCCCTCTGAGCCCAGATTCTCTAAGAAGCCCCATGAAACTTCATGAAGATTCCCACAATAGTCCAGTGTTGGTGGAATCCTATGGTGAGGCAGGCCCAGCAGAGCCATTTCATTGAGAGTATTTTGTATCTTCCATGTGGCTATAAGTTTAGGACAACCTCTTATGTTTGGATGACTGAAGATTCATAACCTAATCATCTCTCACAAATAAATTTGCACGGGGTGGTGGGGGGGTCATTTGTGGTTTATATTCCTTGGCCCACCTTTTGTAATTTTTAAAATCTTTGTTCTTTTTGTATCCACCTCCTTTCAGAGAATCCAGAGGTATATATTACTGTTCTGTTACAAGTAAGGAAACTGAGGCCTGAAAATCCTAAGGAAATTGTGCAAGTGATACAACTAGTAAGTGGCAGGGCCAAAATTCCAGCCCAGATCTGTCTCCTTCCAGAGCCAAAGCCAGAGTCCTTAAGCACTATGCTGTACTACCCCAGTCATCAGCTATGCCAGAATCTTAGCCCTGGGGCAGATCTTTGAGACCATTGAGACCAGCTAATTCATTTCTTAAATGCAGAAGTCTTGTGAGCTTCCATTATTTATGAACTTCTTTGTATTACCCAAGGCTATCCAGGGAAATAGGATCAACAGGATGTGTATATATAGAGAAAGAGATTTATTTTAAGGAATTGGCTCGTGATTGTGGAGGCTGGCAAGTCCAAAATCTGATGAGATAGTGCCAGCAGGCTGGAGACTCATGGAAGAGATACCATTTGAGTCCAAAAGCCATCTACTGGCAGAATTTCTTCTTCCACGGGTAAGTTGGTCTTTGTTCTATTAAAGCTTTCAACTGATGGATGAGGGTTTTCTTCTTTACTCAACATCCACAGATTTAAATTTTAATCACATCCAAAAACAACACCTTCAAAGAAACATCCAGAATAATGTTTGACCAAATATCTGGCCACTGTGCCCCAGCCAAGTTGACACATAAAATTAACTATCACACTTCTCTTCTTATACCATCATCCACACACTCAGAATTACCCAAGCTTGATTTCTCTGAAGTTAATTCAGTGTTCTTTCGCATCATGTGTCTGTAAACTATGCTTCATTGACCTCTTTATTCACTCAGCAGCTACTGATGGAGCAGCAGCTCTTGGGTGACTTCATTGGTGAACAGTTAAATTTTGCAACAATATTAGCTACATTACAGGAATCCCAGTCTCTTATGTGTGTCCACACAGTGGCCTGACCAATGAAACCCTCTCAGATTTCCTCTGAGGCAAAGAGGCAAAGCTTTGGTTAATTGGTGTGGTCAAGTCTCAGTTTGAGAGCGACATGTTTTCTTGGCCCACAGTTTAGGGTTTCATGCTGATCTGCTTGACACAGTTCAGATCAGTTTGACCCACCGCTGCAGTAGTTATCCTTTGATCTGGAGTCTAGTTTGTAATGTGACCCATTCAGATGGCTTTCCTATAATAGTCAAGCAAGACAAAACCAAATCATCCCATTTATCTTAATGGGCTTCCCCCCCTCTTTTTTTCCCCTCTCTTCTTCTTTTTATTTTTTTATTATTTATTTATTTTTTTTTTTAGACAGAGGGCTTGCCGGTCTTTTGTTATGGAGAAAAAGGAATCTGTGTATCTGATAGGCTTTGAAATACCATCTGGTGTTTAATGTTATTGTGCTCTGTTCTCACAGTGGTGTGCTGAATCATATCTTAAAAGTTCAACAACCATTCAGTCAGTCACCATTCAATACACTGTGTCATTATCAAAGATTTGGATTTACAAAATGCTACCTGGAAACAAAGCCCACTTAACAGACTGCTATCCCTGAAGCCAGCTCTGCAGCCTGAGACCAGTCTTCTAGTGTGAAGTCTGTTTGTCTGACATTTGTCATTGCTCTTTGAGTACCCAGCAGAACTTGTAACCCTGAAAATTGCTGGTTGGATTACATAATTTTATGTGACAAAAGAAACATGACAGTGTTCTTACATTAAGATATAAGTCTGGGCATGCATTATTTTACTTGAATAAACACTCATATATTGGCAATGAATGTGTGAATAGATAAACTTCATTTTAATCATTAAACGCATGCCAAGAAAGTTGAATATTCACAGACAATCTTTAAGTGTTAAGTACAGTAGGAAAACTCATCGGTGAAACAAATCCTGTGATGCGTAATTTCAGGAAAACACACACACAAAAAAAAGCATTTTATAAGAATACTCCTTCCAGAATGCATCTTTTTGGCAGGTAAAAAAAAAAAATTAAAGGAACACACACCTGTATTTTGTACAGTTTCCCTGTACAAGCTTAAGCCAGCATCATTAAATGCCTGGATGCAAGTTGTGCTTACTGCTTTTAGAATAACAATGTGTCTTTCTCTTTTCACTTAATAATAATCAGGATTACTTGTATGAAACACAACAGTGTGGTGCTTTACGCAATAGTCATAAACAACCTCTCCTAAAATGCATTTTTGCTTTTATACCTCAGTGAACAGCTCTGTTTGAGTAAATGATCCATCCTTGAATTGTGTATACAACGAGAAGATCAGCATCGGATTGTTGTTTTAATAAACTGGAAGTCTGCCAACATTCTCTGGGAGAGGACGAAGACATTAATGCTAGCATGCAATCTAGCCCGTGCTTGGATTTAAGATGGAATTTAATCTTCTTGCCTCTGTTCCTTTTCCCCTCCCCCTTTTCAGTCCTTTCTTCCCTTGATACACAGTCTCTTTTCATGGAGTTAACTCAAGCTGTCTTAAACAGCATGAACTAATAAAGGATGGCATTTTTTAAAGGGGAGGCATTCACAAATGTTGGAATGTGGAACATTTAAATTCTTTCTCTGGTACTTAGTTTAAGAGAGTGGTGATTAATGAGTTTATGTTATCTATCAAAATGCTTCCATCATGCTGCTGATGTGACATGGGATTTATGGTAATGAAAAACCTGCATTCCGTCTCTGGTATCTAAATCTATCAGCCCCACATTCATCCGAAAAGCACTAAATGATATATTTCAGCTATCTGAAAGCAAGATCATTTTTAAGAGATTATGTACTGCCAAAAGGGAACGTTCTTAAAATGTAGGAAAGGAAACTATTTCCTTTTCAACCTATTGCTCTAGCAAGCATCATACTACAAATATCAATCTCTTATTGAAAAAATAGTAATAATACTGAGCAGACAATGATCACATGATTAGGCTAGTAATGCTCAGTGAATTTCCTGTAATTTTCTTGGAACTTCTTTGTAATACATTTGCAAAGGGTCATGCAGATCATTTTCACTGGGAGAATTCGTAATTGCTCTTTGTGCGCCATGTCTTAAAAAGAGAAAATCCACTAGTACCTTGAATAAAACTCACTTGGTTCCATCTGCTAGAGAAGAATTTTCCAAGTAGCCCAATATAAAGCTTCATCCATCTCAGCAATTGGAGAAAAACATCCACTATCCATCCCTCTCTCTTCAATAGGCAGATATTTCTATTTCTGCAAGATGTTACGGAAAGGATGAAAATGTGTTTTCAAAAATTGCCTATACCTTGCTTTCCAATGCACTCTCAAAATGATGCCAAATATATGGGCATAACGTGACCGCTATTACATAGGTATAGTGAAGAGGAGAGGCTACTGGATCGGGTCCTCGAGACAAGGTCTGTCAACACACTGAAGGCTGCTAATTAGAAGAGATGTGTGCTAAAATAAATTTGTTTCTGCAAATAGTAAAAATACCGAACATTGCACTTGATTTCTTTTTAAAAAATATTTACCAAATCAAGTGTATATTCATAAAAATCTCAGCCTTCATTACTTAAACTCTGAAATCCTCTGATGAATGGGAGTAAAGGGGGAGGAATTACCCCCTAGCAGAAGCAAAAATATTTTTCTCTTTTTTCTCTTTTGTTAGTCTCAGATGTACAAAACAATGTACCAGTTAGACATTTAGACCCCTCACAAAGTGATAACCCCTTCCCCCAATCTACTACCCATCTGGCATCGTATATAGTAGCTGTTACAATTCCATTGACTATATTCCCTGTGCTGTACTCCACATCCCATGACTGTATACATATGAATATATATACTTAATTATAGTTGACATTCAATATTATTCAAAGAAGCAGAAATTATTATATAACCCTCTTGAACATCATCATGTGTTATGTATATATATGTCCTAGTGGGGAAAGTGGAAAAACCACTGTTCTTGTCATCAGGAGAACCCCTCTGTATTCTTACTTTGTGGTTAGTCACTTTAGTCAGGGTCATCTACATGTCAGGCATTTGGGTGCCTACGTTTTAAGTTAATCCATTTTTGTGTGCTTTGGAAAGCAGACAAAACTCTCTGTAGTGGAATATTTTCCTTAAGGCGGAATTTCTACCTCCAGAGTGTAGACACAGGCTCAGTGTGTTCCAGAAACAGCACAGGCTTGTATTCCTTTGCCATTTTCCTGCTGCTTTTGCTACTTCTGCCTTGGAGAGATACAAAAGATTGAGAAACACAGCTAAAGAGAATGGAATCCCAGAGGCCACAAGCGAGTGGTAACAAGCGAGTGTGTGTTCTGTCCTACAGGGCTGGGTTTGAAGGGGGTGGGAGAGTCTTGTTAAAATCACAAAAAAATGCCTGTGCAGCACATAGATTCTCCTCCCACTACTAACACTGCAGAAAATGCCATCTATCCAAATGCCCTTAAAAGCAGTCCCTGATGGTGCTAGAATAAAGAGGCTGTTATGACAAAAGTGAGGTGGGAGTAGCCTCTTTCCACCCAGTTGTCTGTCAGCCTGGGCGTCAGGGACCACTTAGATTAATAGGGTCATAGTGGAACCTGACTCCCGGTTGAGACATTCTCTTGCTGGACCCTTCCCCCAATCCACCTCCAGATGCCCTCAGGCTTGCCCTTGGGGTCAAAATCACAGGAGGGCAAATGTCATTTCCTATTGATTATGCTTTGCTTGTCTTTTTTCTGGTCTCAGTGTTTCTGACCCCACTGGTCTTTCTGGTGCCCAACCCCAAACATCTGCTTCAGTACTCTTAGATGGTCCCTGCTTAGAAAATAAGTAATGAGCCATTTTCAAGTTTTAAACCACTTTCCTAGTTTTACCGAGGTTGGTTTCAGTTTTGAAGAAATAGTATACAGTCAACAAGATTATATCTAATATGTTAGCTTCCTCACTGGCTCCTAATATTAAAATGCTATTAATAGTTTTGTTTGTTGGTTTTGTTCTCTTTGCTAGCTTGGTAAGAAAACCCCGAAAATAGTACTCTCTTTTCAAGGGCAGGCCATTTTTTTCTATTATCAAGGAGAAAGAGGGGAAAAGTCATATTTGTTATGTAATAATAAGAAGGTAGACAAGCTCATAAGAAAACATCTTTAATTGTTTAAATTTTGTAGGACAAAGATCATGAAGAAAGCAGATATACATCTCAAGTGAAAAACACCATGAAGCTTTAGCTCCTCAAAAAGAGTTACAAAGACTAGAAACTAGTCAAGACACAAAGAGAACTAGAAGGAAAAAGATTTGATGCACTCAAATATCAGTGTTTAGACACTTTCTCACTGCTGTCTCTGCTACCACAGGCATAAAGAACCCTGTCAGTCATCTGACAGTTGGTGAAAAAAGAGTTCCAGAATCAGTAGCAGAATCTATACCCAGCCCTATTGGAGCCTCAGGCAAAAGGAAAAATCAATAATACTGATTGTGTTTTTATGTAAATTTTTGATATTTTGTTCATCGCAGATTTCTTGCATTGATTTTAATTTTAAATATTGCATTAAAATATGATTCATCTTGGTTACTGAATTTTTTTGGTACCCACTAAATTTTGGACCCAAGGCAAGTACCTGACTGGCCTCATTCACCTTGAACTTCTCCTGGCCTGGCTTTCAGAGAAAAATAAAACAGAAAAATGAAGCCATTGACCTAAGTGATTTTCTTAAACTTTAAGTAAGCTCAAGTGGACATAAGAATTAAAGTCTGGATTTTAATGTTGGAATTACCAACATTTAGTGTTTTCTGAAACACATGCCAAAGTTCTTGAGTGTCTGGAACATTTAATGTAAATTAGGTGACATATTTTGAGATGCTATCTGGGAATTTTCTTTCCAACTCTAGTTGCCAGTAGTCCCCCAGGACTGCTGTGACAGTCTTTGCTTCACAGGGAGGATATGCCCCAGGACAAAGAAGTGAATTCAGTGGCTGGATAAATTTTAGAAATATATAACTGAGAGAGTCTATTAGGCTATAGTGTTCAATTGCAAGAGTCAGATGATTGAGGGCAGAGGGAGATTTTTCTCAGTCTTAAAAGTTTGGGTTTTACTATGAAGAAGCAAAACTTTAAACAATCAGCCATACCTTAAGTGTTTATACCTTAAATCACACAATGGGGAGAAGGTGTGATGTCATAAGAACCTATGATTTTCCCACCTGAAATTAAGTAAAAATTCATTCAGTCAAAGGTGAAAAAAGAATCTTAGGGAATGCAATAAAAGTCTAGATATTGGTAGGTGCCTGAAAAATGTCTTCTTCCTGCTCCCTTGACAGATCAAACCTTCCAGAAGAGTAGAAATGCGAAGTATGTTCCAAAACAACAGAAAAGAAGAGACTATTTTCTAATATACCATTTTCTACCCTGAGATACTACACACCACAAAGAGAACTTCACAATTACAAAATTCACAAGACATGGTATGTGGAAATAAGAGTTCCTTTATTATTTCTCTATAACCAAACTGAAACCAACTTTATGACCTCCATTTTTATGCTGGAAACTTAAATTTGTCAAGGTCAACTCAGGCACATCGAACTTAGAACATGTATTATTTGTAATAAGTTTTAAATTATACATCATTTCCATACTCTAAAACTGTTTGTCTATCATTCTTCTCAGGTGTAATAATATATTAACAGACACTTAATGTAGCACTTTTACCTGCCAAGTATAAGTTAACTCATTTAATCTTTACATCAACCCTCTGAGGAATACAGTATTATTATCTCCTCTTCAGTGGTGTAGAAATTGAGGTAGAAAGAGCCAAATTGCCGAAGGTCATACAGTTAGTAAATGGTAAAGCTGAGATTCAAACCAGGTTTTCGGTGTGGCCCCCTGAGTAACAGAAAAGCAATAACTGAGGGATAGTTTTGGTGGATGGTTTGGAGATTTCAGCACTGTCTCTTCACACCAGCACGGAGCTCTGAATAACTGGAGAGGAATTCTGAAGTGAATAGGAGTTGGCAGTAGTCTCTCAAGAGAAGGGCAGTTGAGCTGACAAAGACAGAGATAAAACTATGGGACAAGACACCACAGTGGAAGCCAGAGAGGACTGGACAAAATCTGGATCAGATGCATAGTCCCCAGGAGCATAGAGAGCCCAGAGAACTTAGAAAACAGAGAGGTAATACAGCATAGACAAGGAGCACCTGCTCCGGAGACCCGCAGTCAGAATCCCAGCTCCAGCACTTACTAGCTATGTGATTTGGGGCAACATAACTTCCCTGTGCCTTAATTTCCACACATATAGAGACCATAGTACTGCCTACCTATAGAATTAAAGAAATTAATTTGTATGAAGAGCTTAAAATATTATGTGGTAAGTGTAAATACAATTTAAATGTTTCCTACTATATTATTACTCCTGAGAGGAATGCAGAGAAACAGTATGAGAATCTCAAATTAACTGAAATTTATAATTTGTTGACATTTATAACAAATGGAAATATATTTTAAGCCAGAAGTGACTGACTGAGTTTACCTTAACAAGTTTAAGTTTTCCAGAATAAAAAATGGAGAGTCCAAAGCTAAGTTCAATTTAATTACAGAGAAATTTAAAAAAAACAAACTTACATTTCTGTACACTGTATCCATTGTAAAACAGTTGTTCTCGATTCTCCCATTTTTACATATCATAGTAATAGAGCCACCAACTGCCTTTTTTGGACTATATTTTCAAGGATGTTTGTATAGCAGAAGGCATTGAGAGATAGTGTTTCCCTCCAAAGAAAACAAGCATGTTTGTTCATTGTCCAGGAAAATGAAGATAGCATTTCTCTCCAGTTCAGGCATGCTTACTGTCCATTATAAAATAATCCTGTTCCCTAAACTCAGGGTTCTTTTCCTGTAACACAACCTAAGCATGGGCATCACCTGTCTTTCATTGTATATCTCTTTAGGGACTGAGTCATAGGATGCTATGCTCTGGCTACTGTTACTGCTGTGAATAATAATGGTTCATTGTCTCTGACCCATGAGTCTCCTGTTTTCTGCCAAAATCCACGACATTGGCAGGCTAATTTGTTACCTTACAAGTAGGGTAAAATATCAGAGCCTTCACAGCTTATTTAGTATATTATCAATATCCTAAATAAATTATTTGATGTTATGCAATATGATTTAATATTGTCATAAAAGTACTAACTTCTTTACTTTTATAAGTTTTTCACTGTTTTGTTCTCAGACCAGTCAAATGTATATGCTTATTTTATTCTTTATCCACAATATATCCTTTTAAAAAGAAAAATACTCATCTATATTTAAGCAGTAATTATAGGTCTATGCAGCGACCAGCATGTTCAAATGTGGTACCTTCTGAAAACATACACAGTTTTGGGGTATATCATTACCAAAGCTAAGAACACTGAAGAATATAGATTTTCAAGGAGTACAGATTCCATTTCTCCATTTGCCACATTCAGATGAGGTATGATCTCATGGAATCGGAATGCATTAACATTTCAAACTCAAGTTCAAGATAGTATTAAGAAAATAACTAGAGCAAATGATGAATTCAAGACAATTATCCATTATTTTATTATCTCTGATTGAAAACAGTTGGGTCATATTTTAAGGTTATTTAAAGAAACAGAAAACAAATCAGCTGATGGTTCTTCTAAAATCATAAAATGAGATCACCAATGCAAACACACAAGATACGAATTTATAACACCACACACATCGAAGAAGGGAATGAACATTTCTCTGTAGCTCTACCCAAGCCTGGTCATTCTGGAATAACATGTTTCTGCCATCTGCTCATTTGTGAATGACTTGTAGAAACTGATATCTAAAATAACTTGATGGGGATAATTAAACCTAACCAATCTTGGCTACTTTCTCAAATGTCATAATAAAAGGGTGAAATTATATACTAGACATAGTTGTTTTCCAAAGTTGGAAACATAAAAATTTAGGGAGGTGAATTATAATGTTATGAAAGTGTATTTTTATTGAGTAGACCAATGAATGTGGTGTTGCTGAGACATTTCTCTTACCCTGCTATTGGGAGTTGCCTGCTGCTCCTCTCTACTTTATTCCTCCTCCACTTTCCCTACTCAGTCATTATCAAATACACTCATCTTGTTTAAATAACACGGTACTTAACCTCCATTTGATGTTGGGAATGTAGGGCTGCTGAAATTATAACCAGAAGGATGTGAGAGAGTGGAAGAGAAACAGGCAGAGAAGAAAATAAAAAGAATTTCATGTTTAAATCTCATAACCAAAAACTATTTTAAGTCCAAAGTGTGACTTCTATTTCTGGAAGGAAGAAGCCAAACTGACAGTAGATATTTTAATCTGGTAAAACTGGAGACATGGATAGCTATTTAGAGGGTGACCATTTATTTTAGTATTTTAGCATAGTTGTATATTAATATAGCCAACTGACCACCCACAAATATCTAATGCCCATCTAAACAACTCTCATAAAGTCTTGAAGTTGAAGGAAAATTAATATTAAACAGGATGCATTTTGTGCTTACCTGTGGGGTTTTCAGACCCCACTATACCAAAATTCTGTCTTTTAAAAAGTTTTGTGGTGACTCAAATGGTACCCTTGAGAATCACTGATCTTGGTTGTATCAGTTCAGTTCTTTTTGTAGTTACCCAGAGGAGATATGCATAGATTACCTTCAAACTGGGGAATTCTTAAAAAGACACATATGGAATGCCATCTATTGCAGTCTTTCTAAGTACAGAGCTTTAAGGACTGGGATATACTATAATGGGCTTCATAGAAAAACAGAACAATAGCTCAAAATGTTTATGGAAAGAACCTGAACTTAATTGGCTCACCTCTTTTGTTTATTCAGAATTTATTTTTCCACGTGAAAGTAGGGCCAGTATTCTGCCATTCAGTGAGGAGTACTTCTATTAGCCAGGAAATTATGCTAAGCCACTTCACATGCTTCCCCAGTTTTCAGCCCATGTGTGAATGACTTTGTCATAAATTCCATTAACTATGTTTAATTGGTGCTCTTTTGGTTACAAATAAAATTATGTTATATCTAGTTTGTACCATAAGAGGATTTGTTGTGTAGCATACCCCAGTCACACTAAAGGTGATGGTATAAGGCCCAGAGTTAACAGGAACTAGAACTCAGGTGAACTAAGATTCTCTAGATTTCTCTTTTATGTTGTTCTCTGGATGCCAAATTTTCCCTCAAGGTTAAAACCATGACTACCGATATCTTACATCTTCCCAGCTCTACCATCAGAAAGGAACGTACTTTTTCCTCCAATTGTAAATAAACAACAACAAAAATCTCAAGGAAAGATTCTTATTAGTTGGCCTGGGTTTTGTGACCATTCCCATGGCCAGATAATCCAGGAACTATGAGTGGCAAGACCAATGAGATCTTCATGGTTAGAGTAAGGGGAAAAAGAAGTTCCCCTTACTCTAACCAAGAAATGAATGCTGAACAAGTAAATAATCTGCCCTGGTGAAAGGTTTGGTTTTTCTAAACATAATATGACATAAACAATATCAACCTGATCAATCTGTGAGAGAAAGAACCCCGCTGGACTACTTTACTTAATATGGCAGCTGTGGGTGAGGCAGGCAACTGAGATTCATGGATTCATGGTATAGCCTGTCCAATACTCAGTTCAATGAGAGTGTATTTTTTGTTTGTTTGTTTGTTTGTTTTGTTTTGTTTTTATTTTTAGATTTTATTGGGGAAGGGAACAGGACTTTATTGGGGAACAGTGTGTACTTCCAGGCCTTTTTTCCAAGTCAAGTTGTTGTCCTTTCAATCTTAGTTGTGGAGGGCGCAGCTCAGCTCCAGGTCCAATTGCCATTGCTAGTTGCAGGGGGCACAGCCCACCATCCCTTGCGAGAGTCAAACCGGCAACCTTGTGGTTGAGAGGACACACTCCAGCCAACTGAGCCATCTGGGAGCTCAGCGGCAGCTCAGCTCAAGGTGCCCATGTTCAATCTTAGTTGCAGGGGGCGCTGCCCACCATCCCTTGCGGGAGTCAAGGAATTGAACTGGCAACCTTGTGGTTGAGAGCCTGTGTTCCAACCAACTGAGCCATCCGGGAGGCAGCTCAGCTCAAGGTGCCGTGTTCAATCTTAGTTGCAGGGGGCGGAGCCCACAATACCTTGCGGGACGTGAGGAATCGAACTGGCAACCTTGTGCTTGAGAGCCCACTGGCCCATGTGGGAATCGAACAGGCAGCCTTCGGAGTTAGGAGCATGGGGCTCTAACCACCTGAGCCACCGGGCCGGCCCGAGAGTGTATTTTTATTGAGAGATGGGGAGATAGAGCTTAGAGACATAAAAGGTAATTCATACACATGAATCTTACAAATAACAATGTCTTAGTCTGTTCAAGCTGCTATATAACAAAAATACCGTAGCCTGAGTGACTTAAACAACAAACATTTATTTCTCATAGTTCAGAAGGCTGAAAAATCCAAAATTAAGGTACTAGCAGATTTAGTGAGAGGTGAGGGCCTGCTTCCTTGGCTCATAGATAGCTTTCTTCTTTCTGTGTCCTCACATGGCCAAAGGCACGAGAGAGTGCTCTGAGGTCTCTAAGGTCGCTAATCCCATTCATGAGGGCTCCATCTTTATGACCGAATCACCTACCAAAGCATCACCTGCTAATACCATCTCATTGGGGATTAGGTTTCAACATATGAGTTTGGGGGGCCGGCACACAAACATTCAGTCTGTAGTAAGCAGTTAAGAATAAATCCAATTGCTTCTAACATACATTGTAGGGTGAATTGACATTGTAACATATGCTCACAGGATTTAAGAGGCCTGATTTGGAGGTGAGGTCTGACAATGCCAGTTAAGAGATTTTTTTACCTAATCCAAAACAGAGAGGGGACCGGGGGTTTCTTTGGCTGGCATTACTTCATAGTCAAAGTTAAGGCCTCATGACATTGTAGTGTATTTAATGCAAACATTCGACCTGAGAAGCAGCCACAACCCTAAATAGAAGCCCTTCATATCCCACCCTCCACTTCACCCCGCATTGCAACTATCAAGCCAGCCCATTCTCTCCCCACTTCCTGGAGGGCAGAACAACTAGCCCCAGCAGCCACTCTGACTCCCTTCTTTTCAAACATTGAAATATATATATATATATATATATATATATATATATATATATATATATATATATATATAGCCTCCTAAATCCTGTGAGCGCATATTATGATGTCAGTTCACCCTACAATGTATGTTGGAAGCAATTGGATATAATATATAGAGAGAGACAGAGACAGAGAGACAGAGGAGATATCTGCAGGCCTTCATGTCCATTTAACTGAAATTAGTTTGCTAGAATTGGGAAAAGGACGTTTTCTGCTAATATGTGAAAAGAGAAGCTTCTGAGATACATTTATTTCAATTGTATGAAGAAAAGAAAACAGCTTAATCTCTTCTATGTAATAGCTGATCAAACTCAGGGCTAGGCTCTCCCCGTCCCATCTCTCTCACCTGGGCCAGGGTAATCTAATTTCCAGTGTCTGGTCCTCATACCGCCCTCTGTTGGGTGCAGGTTGACCGTCTGGACACGGGATATCCATTGCACTCAACTGTTCTCTGTTGTTCTCATGCAACAGCAAAGCCTCCTCCAGCCCCACAGTCCAGTCCTCTCAGCACTTTTGGGCCACGTGCACCCTCTCTGTACCACTCTGGGGCCACACGATTAGATGGGACAGTCCTTGGGCCTCCCTTCCTACATGCCTGCCTTAGTCATTGTCATTCTGTCACACCAAAACACCTGCTCCAGGGCCAGACCTGCCTTGAGGCTTCTGTAAGAGGTTAGAGCCTCCTCAGGCTACACTCTGAGAGCTGGGGCACAGAGTCTGCAGCTGTGGTTCCCCCAAATTTACTGAGGTCTCTCTCTCTCTCTCTCTCTCTCTCTCTCTCTCTCTGTCTCTGTCTCTGTCTCTGTCTCTCTCTGTCTCTCTTAGGATTTTCACTCTACTTCTCAGAATCCCATCAACACCCAAACTCCAATCTTGTCTCCTCTAATTCTCCCCATTCCCACCTCTTGTTGAGTCCCCTTTAGGGATGAAAGCTAATGTTTCATTTTCCCTTCTGCTATGTGTCATGGTTTTATATGTATATTTGGGGAGTACTAAACACTCTATGTCTTAAACACTCAGCTCTTTCACATAAGAAACACTTGTTCTGTCAGACTATGATCTATAAATTAATTAATCAACATTAGAGGATGCTAGGAGATCAAATCAGTAGTTTCAAAAGTAGCAAATAAAGTTAAAGAATCAGTATTTATCTTGCCTTCTTACATGATGTGTGCTATAGTAGCCAAGTCATGAGTGAGGGAAATGGTTTCTTTATAAAAGTATTCCAGCTTATAAATGCAATAGGAATGTAAGAGATACAGTATTATCAGTTCTCAATCTCTTATCAAAGGACATCAACATCCACAAACACTGCAAAAAGAGAGATAGCCAGACAGTATGTGCCTATTGGTAGAAAAATCACTGACTATAAAATATTCTTGCCAAAACTAATTGAATGAATGAATGAATGAATGAATGAATGAGTCTGATCAAGCTCTAGAGCTAATTTATAGGAATGCAGAGGATAGAGGGACATGTAAAACTACCCCTCAAGGATATAACCAGCAAAATCTGAATGGGGGAAACTAAAAGACAAACAACCCAGTTACCTCAATTAGTACACTGCAATGAGAAAAAGAGAAAGAAAAGAAAGGAAAATTTATAGAATAAGAGATTTAAAGACGTATCACAATGTTTGGGTGATGTTTGGATCCAGGGTTTGAAAAAAAAAAAAAAAAATATATATATATATATATATATATATATATATATATATATATATATATAATATTTTTAAAAAGGACATAATATTTACAAGAAAATGTTTGCTTTGATGTGGATGATATTAAGGAACTATTCATATTGGGGGGGTGGTGATGATGGCATTGTAGTTGCATTAAAGAGTCCTTGTCATTTAGAGATGTACTAAAATATTCACAGATGAAACTATTTAATATCTGGGATATGCTTTAAAATAATATGAGGCTCTACTCAATGTGGTATCCTGGATGAAATTCTGAAACAGAAGACAAATTAGTGGAAAAACTGGCGAAATCTGAATATAGTCAAGACTTAATTAATAGTGACATATGAATGTTAATTATTCATTTTGACAAATGTACCACAGTAGTGTAAGATATTAATACCAGGGAAAACTAAGTAAAGGTATACAGATATTCTCTCTGCTATCTTTGCAACTTTTCTGAAAACCTAAAATTGTCCCCAAAGTTAAAATTTATTTAAGAAGTAATGAGAAGGGAGAAGTGGATGGAGGTGTGGATGGGACAGATTCATGGACTGATGGTTGTTGAGACTGGGTGATAAGTATGGGGCCGTTACTACTCTGCCCACTTTGGAGTAAGTTGTAAATTCTGCATAATAAAAAGTTGAGTAATTTTAAAATATATATGGTCTCTTCCATAAACTCTGCAAAGTCCACATAAACCTGTAGACTAGTAATTTGACACTTTATCCCTCTGTGTCACTCCTACCATCAGGACAGTGTTGTTGAAATGGTAAGCAAAGGGGAAGACTAGAAAGAATTGGAGAAACAGCAGAGTTAAATATTATCCAGCCACATAATTTGCTTATGTTCTCTTGTTATTAGACCTCAGATTATTTCTGCTTCCTTTATATTTTTAAAATCTTTTTTCACCACCACTTTTAACCACTTTTTAGATCACTTCTACCACCATGTCCCCACCCATGTATCACTTGGCATAAGGTCCAATTGCAATATAGCAAAACGTCCAAATGACAGTGGCTTAAACAAGATAGAAGCTTATGTCTCTGACACATAAAGTACGTCTGGAGATCAGCAGTCCAGTCATGGCAGCTCGACAGAGTTTTCAAGGACTCAGGCTCCTTACTGCTTCTCACCCCTTAATTTCTAGGATGTTGCCCTGGTCATCAGGCTTGCCAGACAGCGTCTAGAGCTCCAACCATCACACCCACATTCCAGGCAGCCAGAAGGCAGGCCAAGCCACTTCCCTTTAAGGAAACATCTTTAAAGTCCCACAGAATACTTTTGCTAACCTTTCATTGACCAAAACACACCCATACAGCCACTCCTAGCTACAAGGCAGAGTGAGGAAAATGGTCTTTTAATTGTACCCTGGCTGTCCTGTCTAAAACCAGAGTCCTATGACTGAAGAAGGACAGGAGAGAGGATGTTGGGTAGGCAGTTAGGTGGCTCTGGCATGATCAGCCATGGGAAAAATCCAAACAAGCAGTAGCAGAGCACTCCAACCATGACTTACACCCAAATTAATTACCCGGCTACCGCAATCAGCAAAGATCTGGAAATACGTCATTCCACATACGTGGCTGACTGGTTTATGTTGGTTGCTTTGACTGAAAGTTAAACCTAGTAAACTGCCTGTAGATTCACCCTTCACAGTAAGATACCATCCATCTACATAGAAGCCGATATATGAGCATTTGTGTCAGCATAGTGGAGAGTGTGAGATATGCCTGCTGGGACAATAATGTCCTTTAAACCTAAAATGGAAGCATTATAGATTCTTCCTGGCAGCCTCTTGACCCTCTGGGAGACTTTCTGGCCTCCTGGCCAGTCTCCAGAGAGATCCCTGTCCATCTGCCTGCAAAGAGACACATTCTGGGCTCCCTGCCCATGTTCTAACCTGCTGCTTACGCTGGTAGAGAGCTATGTCTATTAGGGTCAGTCTTGATTGATTGTTCTGTTGCCTTTAAGTAAGCTCACTTAGCTCACTTGAATAGTCCACACAGAGCAACTGTGTACACTGTATGTGTGCATGCTGGGTGCTCAGTAAAAGCAATGAGGGATGGTGGAAAGGGTATCTGAAACCTGAGACTGAGGATCAAGGCTGAGCAATTCTTGGTCCTGGAGGTGAGACTTAGGAAATTCACTGAGGGTCACTAAGCCATTGTATCCTCTTCTGCCAAACGGGGCTATTGCTACCTCCTCCACTCTGCTCACAAGTTGATTGGGCAGCTCAGTTGTAATGAGATAGTACATGTCAAAGTACTGTACTTAGTCTCCCCCCAAATATGGTTATTGTTATTATTCTTGATCTAATGAAAATGTGAGTCATTGAAAAAAGAAAAGAAAAACAAAAAATAGTGATAATGTGGTTCAAGCGCATTTGACTGTGGCTACAAAAAAAAAAAAAATTATAGTAGCTAGTGCCAAATCTGCAGAGTAAAAGGATGAGACAAAAGGATCTGTGAAATTGTATCTGTCCCAGAAATGATAGGTCCTAAATGACTTGCTCCATGGAGTAAACTCATGACATTCTAACCACCATTTCCATTTATTATTAGCTATTCCTTCCTTGGAACACCAGTCCAAAGAGTAAACCTTCATTAAAGATCCTACGCTGTCCCCACTGGAAAGGGAGATGGAGCTTTAACTAAGTCACCTTTAAAATACAGCTGGACCCCTATCTCAACAGCAAAGACCCAAAACACCCACATTGAATTTCCCTGCTCAATACAAACACCTAGGACTCATTTCTGTTCCTAAACATAAGCCTTTGGGCATAGTGTGTAAGTAGTTATATACTCATAAATCCAAATTAAGGAGAGCGGAGTTCTGTAAGTATGAATGTATGTATAAATATAACCCTGTATATTGGAGCCTGCAGAAGGCTTATAGTTTTGTAGCTATATTAATAAGGAGAAATTCTAAATGTTTTAGTAGTTGTCAAAATAACTAATTTTATGTAACAAAAAATTAGGATCACTTTTACTGGCTACCACTTTAATATCAACATTTTCATCTAAAGTTAGATGCAAAGCTAAACTTCTGTGATTTCACAAAATAAATTGCTCTCCATATGTGAAACAAAAAAAATCACTTGGGCTCTATTGGACCGTTAGGGGTTTTTGCTGTGATCTAACTTTAGAGGGTCATTTCTGTTGGGAGCTAAAGAACAACCATCCGTGACTTGACTGCTGAAGTCATAAAAGTCAATAAGAAGAGTCACTGACCATTGGTGAACTTTTCATGTGACAGCTGGAGCAATTTTCTCTGATGAGGTTAAAAATTTCTCACTTCAACTTTCCTAAATCTAGAACTTCCCTTGCAGAGAAAGCACCACACATATCACAAAAGGAATTAATTCCAGATGTGCAAGAGGCCTTGTATGACAGTGTCTGGCTTTGATGGTCACACAGGGACATTTTGGCAGGTGCCTACAGAGGTATTTTGCTCAGCTCAAACGTGATGCCATCACAGCACAACGTAAAATTCACCTGGTTTATATCTGTGTGATTGCTCCCTAGCAAAGGAAGGAAAATAAGATGAGGGAATTAGCTGAATGTTCACCAGATCACAAGGCTACAATGTGTTGTTTCTGAAACACAGGTGTAGGTGAAGTTCTTTGTAAGAATTTTGTTCATGCTGTGTCCCCAGTGTTATTCCATGCTGTGTGGAAGGAAGAATGATAGGGGGAATTGTCTCAAGCCTTGAGAACTGAAAATGCCTTAAGAGACAAAGTTAATGAGAATGAAACTGCCAAGGTACTGCCCTGGCACCCTGCATAAAGTATCACTGTGCAGCCCACACTGGGCTATAGTGATCTGTTTGTGTGACTTGTGTCACCCACCACACTGGGGCCCTCCCAGAACAGGAACCATGGCATATCTTCCTTGTGAACACAGAGCGCAGAGGGCAGCCCAAAATATATTTGATAAGTGTTAACTCAAGGAATAAAGGAAACAACAGTAGAATGGGTTAAAAGGATATAAGTGCCATAGGGATTCAAAATGCAATCAAACATGAGCCATTGTGTTTGGGGAATTAATCAAGTGTTAATGTCAATCATTCTGCTAATAAGGCATCATATTTCTGAGGACCAGTTTGAATTTCTGCCCTCAGTCATACTACGAGGTCTGACAATTAAGTTTCACAAACTCATCCTAGAAAAAGTGCTACATGCCTCATTGCTGAATATCACTAGGGTCACTTTCGAAGTACTCCCCTTGGGAAGCTATGTACCAACGCCAGCGCCTAGTCCACCCTTCAAAGCAATTTTGGAACTCTTTTTCTGGAATGGCCATCTGAGCTGTCGTTGTATTACCCTTGAAGTCCTGAATGTCATCAAAATGCCTTCCTTTCAATATTTCCTTTTTCTTCAGGTAAAGAAGGAAGTCATTGGGGGCCAGATCAGATGAGTAGGGAGGGTGTTCCAATACAGTTATTTGTTTACTAGCTAAAAACTCCCTCACAGACAGTGCAGTGTGAGCTGGTGCATTGTCATGATGCAAGAGCCATGAATTGTTGGTGAAAAGTTGAGGTCATCTAACTTTTTCACACAGCCTTTTCAGCCTTTGGTTAACTGTCCAGTTGGTACAAATTCATGAGTAATCTGTCTGATATCAGAAAAGGTTAGCAACATCTTTGTAATAAGTTTGTGAACTCAATTGTCGGGCCTTCGTATACACTGAGACGTGATGGCTACCACACTAGGAAATAGTCTTCATTCTGGGAGCCCATTGCTAAAAAGTGGACATTCTATTACTGCACAAAAAGGAAGAAGAGTTGGTAAGGGACAATTGGCAGAGATGAAGTTGGTTTCACTGCTGTGGTTTGGTGATAGTGTATTTCCAAGAAAGCAAGAATACACTGTAACAAACAAAGCAGGGGGAGGCTCAAACACAGGTAAAGGCTGGAGATTCATTTTATTAAGTAAATTAAGACCTACTCTGTATAATGAAGTTAAATAAGACAAAGTATCTGCTTACTAGATTGTAAACATAGTCTAGGGAAAGAGCCCTAGATTTGCCTTCACTAAGAGTCACTTTTCCAGCATTCTCAAAGTGTGCCCCATGGAACACGGTTTATAGGGAGCTTTATAAATATCATTATAAGAAGGGTAGTCCCATAGTCAAATGAGTTTAGAAAACACTGATTACCCTATCTCCTTCTTTAGATTTACAATGTACACATGCATTGTAAGGAAAACTGTTTATATTTATTCACTCAGTGTTTTCCCAACATTATTTTGCTTTGTTTACAAAGTAATTCCAGAATTAGATTAGAAAACATCAGTCCTCCAGTAGCCCTGCATTGACTGATGCTAACCTTTCTTTCACTATTAACATTCCAAATCACTTCGGGCTAACATCCTATATCACTTTTTTGGGGGCGGGGGGAGAATATTGGGGAACAGTGTGTTTTTCCAGGACCCATCAGTCATTGTCCTTCAATCTAGTTGTGGAGGGCGCAGCTCAGCTCCAAGTCCAGTCTCCGTTTTCAATCTTTAGTTGCAGGGGGCACAGCCCACCATCTCTTTCAGGAATTGAACCGGCAGCCTTGTTGTTGAGACCTTGCGCTCTAACAAACAGAGCCATCTGGCCGCCCCACCATCAGCTCAGGAGCAGCTCGTTGTCGTCAATCTAATTGTGGAGGGCGCAGCTCACTGGATCATGTGGGAATCGAACCGGCGACCCTGTTATTAAGAAGCTCACACTCTAACCAACTGAGCCATCAGGCCACCCCTATATCACTTTTTTAAAGTAATAGTTAAGATTTGGGAACAGATTACTGCCCCAAAAGAACATGGCAGAGGAACTCAGCTCTAGAGACTGAAGCTTAGTAAGACTCTACTCTGAAGACCAAGGAAAAGAAACAGCAATGCACATTACATCCTGAAATTAAAATATTCTTATTAAAAAAAAAAAAAAAATTGAACTTGAATCTGATCAAGCATCTCTAAATCTTGCCATGGTACCATGGAATATAATCAACAAAACTCCACTTTGAAAAACTTTAGAGGACAAATAGCCTGCTGTCTTCAACAAAGAAATTTCAAGAAAAAAAGTAACAAAGAAAGGAAGACACTTGAGAGGCACATCAATTGAAATGTTTGGATTATATTCGAATACTGATTTGGGCAATGTAATCATGAAAAAAAAAATCCATGAGATAATCAAGGATTTTTGAACCCTTTCTGGATATCTGATTGTTATTAAGAAATTATTGTTAATTTTTTTAGGTGTGATAAGTATTGTGGTTGTGATTTTATAAATTTTTATACTTAAGAAATAGATTCTGAAATATTTATGTACAAAATGATATGTGGTCTGAGATTTGCTTCAAAACAATGCTGGGTTGAGGGATATTAATGAAAAAAGATTGGCCATAATACGATAAGGTGACTACGTGAGGGTTTGTATTCTATTCTCTCCAATTTTGTATTTTTGAGATTTTTCCAAACTAGATGTTTTTTAAAAGCAGTTGGAAGAGAAAGAAATGTGGCAAAGAAATTATTACAACCTTGGTGAATACAGATTTTGAAAAGTGGTGAGAGGAAAGAATTGTGAGAAGCAGAGGGGCAAAAAGATCATGGATGCAACAGAGAAATTAAAGCGAGTGAAAACCAGGGGGGGAAAGGAGAGAAATTTCAGTGGACTTTTGAGAGAGAAAAATAGATTGTGAAGTGTTCAAGTCATGATGCCTGGTGAAGAAATGCTTCACACAATTATAACCTCTCATCTGAGAAAGATGATTGTGAAAAAAAGATGGTGGCTGGAGGTCAAGTGAAGATTTGTCTAAAAGGATAATGCTATGGACTGAATTAGGCCTCTACAAAATTGATATGTTAAAGCCCTAACCCCGACATGACTGTATTGGAGAGGGGACCTTTAAGGTGATTAAAATTAAATGAGGTTCTATGGTGGAGCCTTGATCCAATAGAACCGTGCCCTTATAGAAAGAGGAAGAGAGAAATGACACAGAAAAAAGGCAGCTGTCTGTACGCCGGGAAGAGAACCAGAACCTAACCTTGCTAGCACCCTGATCTCAGACTCCCAACCTCCAGAAAAAAATAAGTGTCTGTTGTTTTAGCCACCCACTCTATGGTATTTGTAATGATAGCCTGAGCTAAGATAGGTAAAATATACACATTCACTTCATTAGCCTTTTTACTTCAGCATTTATCATGTTCCTTTATTGTGTTAGAATTAGACATGGAAAAGTGTCACTGAGTGGTACCCTGTTTCCCTGAAAATAAGACAATCAGCTCTAATGTGTCTTTTGGAGCAAAAATTAATATAAGACCGGGTCTTATATTATATATATATATTATATAAGACCCGGTCTTATATTATAGTAACATAAGATCCGGTATTTATTATATTATATTATATTATATTATGTTATGTTATGTTATGTTATGTTATGTTATGTTATGTTATGTTATGTTATGTTATATTATATTATATTATATTATATTATATTATATTATATTATATTATATTATATTATACCTGGTCTTACAGTATAATAAAATAAGACCTGGTCTTATATTAATTTTTGCCCCAAAACACGCATTAGAGCTGATTGTCAGGCTAGGTCTTATTTTCAGGGAAACACGATATTGTTCTGTGTTCTTTTAGATGGTCAGTTAGGCATGGCCACCACAGGGGACACAGAGAGGCACAGGAAAACTCACAGTTCCCAGAGAGAGAGACTGCACACAAAGCAGGGCCACGTAGAAGCACCAAGGTAAGGGGCTCAACCAGGCAGGTGGGGAGCCAAAAGCGAGTGAGGACTTGTGAGCAAATGTCTTTATTGGGGGTCCGGGTGGGGTACACAAGGAAAGGCTGTGGGGGTTGAACTGGGGCCTTTGACTCTTACTAGGTCATGGTCAGGGTAGGGCTGAGAGGACAATGGTGGCACCAGCTTTGTGACACAGGTGCATCTGGCCACCTGGGCATGATGCTCAAAACCTGGGGTGGGAAGAGATGTTGAGGCAGCAGAAAACAAAATAAATGAAGTTAAAATTTTTTGCAACGCCGGTGTAAAGGCTCAATACTTGCTTCTCTCAAATTTTATTTTTTGTGATTTGTTCTTTTCACTGTATTCACCTTTTCCTTCTTTAAAGGAGGTAGAAAACACCAGCTTTCAGTTTCCATCATAATCAGAAAGCTTGGATAAATGACTTCAATTCAAATCTCTCTCCCTTATGACTTTCAAAGACATGTAGACCCATTTACTTCAGCTATTAAAAATTTACTAGTTCAAGATCTACTGGTTTTTCTGACTAGACTGGTCTTAAATTTTTCTCATTCTTAGTATGTCAGGGGTCCCAAAACTACCCCTGGGTTTGATGATTCACTAGGAGGGTTCACAGGACCCAGTACATAGTCACAGCTATGATTGATTACAGCTAAAGGATACAAAGAAAAAATCAACACACATGTGAAATGTTGTCCACCAGGGAAGTTCATTACAGACTTAACGCCCTAGGTTTTTATTGGAGGTGGGTCATGTAGGAACCCTCTGCCTAGTACATAGCAAAATTTCAGACTCCTAGAAGGAAAGCCAGTGTTTAGCACAAACCACCATGTACAAACAGTTTAGGCACAGTGAACCGCTATTATCAGTTAGGGAATGGTGAGAATCTTCCTAAAATTTAAGATCCCAGATGCCAGCCGAGGCCAACCCTATAAGCAGGCCTCTCTAAGGATAGCAGTCTCAGGCCTGCTGTGTGAACTTGTTTTTAGACATTTACACATTCAGTACCCACTTTGGCCTTTGCAGCCTTTAATATTCTGACCACTCCTGCTTTCTGGAACCCCTCCCATGAGTCTCAACCATGCTATGCCATGAAACTATAGCTTTCCTTTTATTCCAGAAAAGCGGATTAAAGGGAAGTCCCGTGGTTAGGGACTGAGGTAGGTGGGGGACCCCAAGCTGTAACTCTTTTTTCCCCCAAACAAATCTTAAATCAAACACAACCAATCATCCCCATAATTGAAACTCTTCTAAAAACCAATCCAGCTATGAGAAATCCTGTCCCCTCACCCCTTGTTATACAATACCTTCAAACTTGGGCTAAAGTGTTATTTGCCCCTACTCACTTCTGGCTTCCTTAAAAGACATATAGTAACACACTTCTATCCTCAGGTTCCTCACTTTGCCAGGGGAAGGGAATGGGAAGAAATTTTACCAGTTCTGTCAGCATTATTTCCCCAATATTTGACATTCACCTACTTTCCATTCTCAAAACCATCATTTCAGCCTCAAGCCGCCCTGCTTAAGTTACTTCTCTAATCCCCTAATTGGCCCTCTCTTTCCATTGCTTTAATCCTACTAATACATAACATACTAATATCCCTAACTGCAGCTGTGACTTTTAAAGAATTCCTAATTTAAAACTTTCAATGTTGCCTATTGACTATTTAATAAAATGCATGCTCGTTCACCTAGCATTAAGATCTCCCATTTCCATAATCTGGCCACAGTCTCTTTTTCTAGTCCTATGTTTCTCTACTGCTATTACCATACTCACTTCTGAGGTGAACGAAGAAACCATTTAATAGTGTTTTGCAAGATAAACTAGCAAAAATATACCAAAGGACCAATTTTTTTTTAATGTATCTTCTGATCAGTAAAAAGTTCCTTTCCAGGCTGTACTAAGAGAGAATAGAATAGAATCAGGGGCCTTATTTGTAATTAATTATCAGCTACAGCCAAGTTCTTCACCTTGCTGGCATATTGGAATCACCTGGGAAGTGTTGAAAGAAAAAGGAAGGAAGGAAAGAAGGAAGGAAGGAAGGAAGGAAGGAAGGAAGGAAGGAAGGAAGGAAGGAAGGAAGGAAGGAAGGAAAGAAAAGACTGATACTTGGGTATCCTCTTAAATTTCTGATTCAGTTAGTCTGGGATGTGGCCTTTGGAGTGTTCACAAGCTTCCCAGGTTTGTTTGTTGTTTTTTGTTTGTTTGTTTGTTTGTTTGTTTAATTCCCATCCCTCAGCCCCCTACCCTTTGGCAACAATCAGCTTATTCTCTATATCTGTGGATCTGTTTCTGTTTTGCTTTGTTTATTCATTTGTTTTGGTTTTTTTAGATTCCACATATAAGTGAAATTGTATGGTATTTGTCTCTCTGTCTGACCTATTTTACTTAGCATAATACCCTCTAGGTCCATCCATGTTGTTGCAAATGGAAATATTTCATTCTTTTTTATTGCTGAATTGTATACATTGATTGCATACGGGTACCACTTCTCCTTTATCCATTCATCTATTGGTGGACATCTAGGTAACCACAAACTAGCATGACTATTACTAGTCATGCTGCAGTGTTGAACATAGGGGCGCACATATCTTTTTGAATCACGGTTTTTGCTTTCTTTGAGTAAATACTCAGTAGCAAAATTACTGAATTGTATGACAGCTCTATTTTTAATTCTTTTGAGGAATCCTATTTTCCATAATGGATGCACAATTTACAATCCCAATAGTGCAAGTGTTCCCTTTTCTCCACATCTTCACCAGTACTTGTCGTTTGCTGATTTGATGACAATAGCCATCCTGACAAGAGTGAGGTGGCATTTCATTATGGTTTTAATTTACATGTCTCTGATGATTAGTGATCTTTAGTGAGCATCTTTTCATATGTCTGTAGGCCATCTGTATGTCCTCTTTGAAGAAATGTCTGTTCATGTTGGATTGTTTGGTTATTTTTTGGTATTAAGTTGTATGAGTTTCTTACATATTTTGGATAGTAACTCTTATCAGTTGTATCATTGGCAAATATCTTCTCCCATTCAATAGACTGTTTTTTCGATGATTTCCTTCACTGTGCAAAAACTTTTCAGTTTGATGTAGGCCCTCTTGTTGGTTTTTCTTTTATTTCCCTGGCCTGAGGAGACATATACAAAAAGATACTGCTAAGAGTGATGTCAGAGTTTACTGCCTATATTTTCTTGTAGAAGTTTTATGGTTTCGGGTCTCACATGTAAGTGTTTAATCTATTTTGAGTTTATTTTTGTATATGATATAAGAAAGTGGTCAAGTGTAATTTTTTTGTCATGTATCTGTATAGTTTTCCCAAAACTAATTATTGAAGAGACTGCCTTTATCCCATTATATATCCTTGCCTTCTTTGTCATAGATTAATTGACCATATAAATGAGGGCTCATTTCTGGGGTCTCTGTTCTATTCCATTGATCTGTGTGTTTTTGTGCCAGTACCATACTGTTTTGATTACTGTAAATTTGTAGTATGGTTTGCTATCAGGGAGCATGATATCTCCCACTTTGTTTTTTCTCACGATTTCTTTGGTTATTCGGGGTCTTTTGTGGTTCCATATAAATTTTAGGATTAGTAGTACTAATTCTGATAATAATGTCATTGGTATTTTAATAGGAATTGCAATGAATCTGTATATTGCTTTAGGTAATAAAGACATCTTAACAATAATTAATCCTTCCAATCCATGAACACAGTATATCTTTCCATTTATTTATATCTTCTTCAATTTCTTTCTTCAATGTTTTAACAGTTTTCAGAGTACAGGTCTTTCACCTCTTTCGTTAAATGTATGCCTAAATATTTTATGCTTTTTATGCAATTGTAAATGAGATTGCTTTCTTCATTTCTCCTTCTGATCGCTCATTATTGGTGTCTAGAAATGCAACAGATTTCTGCATAATGATTTTGTATTCTGCAATTTTACTGAATTCATTTATTCATTCTAATAAATTTTTGGTGGAGTCTATAGGGTTTTCTATATATATAACATGACATCATCTGAAAATAAGGTACAGCCAGGATTGAAAAACTCTAGCACAGTGATCTTCCTTTGCCTGTATTTTGTCCAAAAAAGACTACACAACATCTACAATATATGCATCTTTTTATTTCTTTATTCCTTATCTATAAATACTAGCCTCCATTTCGTTAAAGTCTAACTCAAATTTAAAGTTTGAAAATTTAAAGTTCAAATTTAAAGTTCTTTAAAGTCTAACTCAAGATTTCTTAAGAAATCTTCCCTGACCTCCAACAGAAAGCATTCTCACCATCCTCTAAGTAAAAATCTTGAACTCATACCCCTTGTTATGATGCTCATAACTCTCAGACTCTTAGTGTATTCGTGTATTCCTGCTGCCCTTCTTTCTTCCAATAGCTTGCTAAGCACCTTCCCATAGCTGATCTGAAATAAAATGTTGTGTTTTGATTACATGAGAATTGGAAGATTCAACACATGACTTTTTATTTTTACAAGTGTTATATAATGCTTTTAAAGAAAAATTCACCCAACAAGTGGAAGTAATTTTCTAATACTTCCTAAGTCATGATTTGCTCTGAAGGCAAACCTCACCTGTAATCATTTTAAGATCTGAACCCACTATATGAGGATATTCTTTACTTCTCACTGACAACATGTCACTTTTTAAATTTACATGACCAAATCCAAAATTGTATATATGAGATCTCATAACAAAGGAAAACTGAAATACAGTTTCCTTGGCCATACTGTCTCCTGCAATATACATATATTGTTAGGCTGGGTTTGCTTCCAAATTTTAGGACAGAAAAAGGAAATAAGAATTAACATTCTTCATTGGTTGGCAATAGCTTGGCTTTCTATTCTCGATTGCTTCAGGGCTGACAACTCACCTACATTTGGAAAGACACCTGCTAATTCAACTTTCTGTCCTTTAATCTCACCCTTCCACCCACAATATTTTAATTACCCTATAATTAATATTGTCCTGGTTTTACCCCCATAGAAGGGTGGGATGGGTGGAGGCTGAAGAGGAAAGCCAGCCTGATCGTAATTTACAATCCAGATACCCCATCTTTGCCTCTGTGTGAGAATCTCTAATCTTGATTCATTCTGTCTAATAACAGGTCTCAAAGCATTCTCTCCCCAACCCCGACACACACACACAAATGAAATGTCATCTCCTTGAACATAATCTTAATTTTAAATTCTCACTGAAGGAAGATAGATGGCCCCAGCCTCTCCCACCTCTATTGGTATTCCTCATAAAGTAAGATTCATAAGGATCCTCTTCCCAAATGAAAATTAAGCTCTGGGTCATCCGGGGTAAGTGTGGAGCCTCTTCTATTTTAACTTCCACCCACTCGCCCTGCCTCCCTGGAAATGACCTTCGGTTGCGGATGCCATCTGCTGCCATTTATAAGCAGTCCTGGGGGTATTTAGCCGGCAGGACTGAGCAGGAGTTGGACTCTGGCCATCTAGCTCGGGCTGCCCACTGGGACGGTGGTGCTCCCTCACTCCTGTATTCATGAGGATGGGGCTTCGTAGAGAGATTCCATGTCGCGGCAGCTTTTTTATTTTCCTGTTTGTCCTGGCCAGTACTGAAATTTTAAGGAGACATTTTAGAATCCTACAAGGTATCTTTTTCCCCTTTTACTCCCCTAATGCAATCTTGTCCTAATCCCGGCTTTGAATTGCAGAGAATTAAAATGCCAAGCTTTTGTCCTGATACTGTTATTAATGTGATTGACCACTGACCTTGTGCTAAGAACTTGACTTCTTGTCTCAATGAACACTCACAGTAAATTCTGGGTATTGGTACTTTCATCCCCATTTTACAGATGAGGACACAGACACAATGTGTCACCCAACGTCAGAGGCAAGTTCTCCCAAATTTCTACTATAACAAGCAGTTTCTCACTTGGTACTCGCTTGGTATGCTCAGGGCTTCAGGTGGCATGTCAGATGTATCATTTAAACTGAAAAAAATAAGGAGGCAGGAGATTTATCCAGAGGAGCCAACCCTCTTTGAAACAAACTGGCAAAATGAGAACAGGCTACATCCATGCCTTCCTAGAAAGGAAAGGGACAACACCTTTCCAAACCACAACTCCTCTCCCAGAGTGATTAGAGTACTTCCAGGGCTCTGGCAATTTGTGACTAAATAGACAGGGTAACCAGCAAACACCGGGGCCTATAGAACCAGGAATGCATTGCTACTGCAGGGGCCACGCATGTGGCCTGGAGCTTGCTTCTTTATTAAATCCAGACTGCCTGTTAACCTGAGAATAACACATTACAATTTAATTCATTTAATTGCCCCTTCCATTTCATACTTTAAATTCTATAGGGCTTTTCTGAAAATTTTCTTCACATGTCTCCTAATGATCATTTTCCTGATTCTTAGTCCCATTTTTACAGATGAACCACAAACTCTGCCTTAAGACTCAAGCCCAATGTTCCTTCCACTATCCCATACTAACTCTGCCCTTCAGACAAAAGGATAAGGTAAATGTGCATGTGGGAGTCCCAACACCTGGTACCAGTGAAGGTGACTGTACCCGGAAATAGGATCTTGGCAGATGTAATTAAGATGTAAGTTAGAAGGAGGTCCTATTTGAGTAGAGTGAGCCCTCAATACAATATGAATGCTATCCTTCTAAGAAGAGAGGAGGAGACACAGAGACACAGAAGGAAGAATGCTATGTGATGATGGGCAGAGATAAAAGTGGTACATCTACAAGCCAGAAAACACCAACGATTGCTGGGTAACCACCAGAAGTTGGGAGACAGGCGTGCCACAGATTCTCTCCTAGAGCTTTTAGAGAAAGCATGGCTCTGCCAACACCTGGACTTCAGACGCCTAGCCTCCAGAACTCTGAGAGAATCAATTTCTGCTGTTTTAAGCCACACAGTTTGTGGTACCTTGTTCCAGCAGCTCTTGGACATTAGTACAGCTAGAATCTGAATACAGATATTACAGATCTAGGCCAACAGCACGGATGGAGGCTGCAATATTTTCCAGGTTCAGGTAGATATAGGCTGTTCTGATTCTACAGAACAATGTAGTACCAGTTATTTATCTTTCTATAAGTATAGCAAAGTTTCATAAATTTCTTTTGAGTTTTTCAGTGTGGTAGGAAAGTCTCCATGTTGAATGTCCAAAGAAGTGGAGCACACAGCCAGCCTTTGCAAATCTGCAAATCTCCATTACCAGCCCCCACACACACACACACTCGCCTCTACTGCAGCCAGCTTGCATCTAGCAACATTTCCTGGGTATTGTCATACATTAGTGCTTCTCAAACTTTGTTGATTGTTGGAAAACCCTAGTGCCCCGGTTATATCCCCAAACCAGTTCTATCTGAATCCCTGCACCCTAGCAAGAGACCCAGGCCTCTATATTTTTTAAAGTTTTCCAGGTGATTCCAGTGATTCTCCCAGTTAAGTCCAATGTCCTACAAATTCCTCTTGGGATTTTATTTCCTGAAAGGATACACTTAAGTAAATCCCCTGCTCTATTATAAGCATCTAGAACAGGTCAGCATCAGCTCACAGCCTGTTTGGTAAATAAAGATTTATTGGAACACAGACACACTGATTTCCATGTTGATTTCTGGCTGCAGTGGCAGAGCTGAGTATTATGACAGAGACTGTAGAGCCCACAAAGCCAAAAATATTTACTCTCTATCTGTCCTTTGAAGGAGTTGGCAGAAGACTGAAACTTACGTGATCCATCTTTCCCTCCCACATAAAGAGCCACCAAAGGACTTTGCATTTAATAGGAGCTCAAATGAATCAAACTGGAGTCAAGTGAACTGAAAATAACTGAGTTAAATTGAATCATCTTCAACATATTATCTAAAAATAATCCAAGGTGTTCTGTCTCCCAGGGGTATTTGCATTTTAATAAGCAACTTGTGAAGCCCTTTGTTTCAAGACAGAAAGGAATACCTAATTACTGAAATTGCAAGCACCTCTTATGCATGTACCCTTCTATTCTATCAGATTAAGAAATATCCCCCCAGAATCCCTCAAATTCCACCAGGAAAGCTGCCACCCAGTTTACCTGAGCACAAAATCTACTCCACTGAAACATACTCACTGGAGGTCTTGATAGTCTTTATTGTGAAAAAAAAAAAAAAATATATATATATATATATATATATATACACACACACACACACACACACACACACACACACATCACATACATATAGATAGAGATAGAGATATATAGATATATCTCAGGGGAGCCAAAACAATGTATACACATGACTTGTATTCATCTTTTGTTATCGGTGTATATTGAGTACTACAAATTTAACACAGTTCTTTTTTTTTCTTTCTTAAAATGTATATACATTTTTTTGGAGATATATATATATATATATATATATATATATATATATATATATATATATATATCCAAGGCTTATTTGTTTGGGTTATCCTCCTTTCTGTTAGTCCAATAAGTTCTCCCCATGGGAAAACACTGGTCTGTTTTCTTAAAAGGTGTCAACACTTCCACTTATTAACTCCTAGAACTTTATCTCTATGGGGACTTTTATTTATTCTCATTGTGAACAGGTATGTCAGCATGAGCATGTTGGCAAATTTCATTATTTAATTTTGCTCTGGTCTATGAGTGACGGGAAATTGCACTGTATTAAATTTCCTTAATGCCAAATCAACATAAATGGAGAATTTGTCAGCCAACCAGATTGATGCAAAAATCTGCTTCTAAAAATTCTGATGAACTGAGAAGTTTTTCATTTTGAAATAGTTGACATGGATGCTCATGAAGAACAAGTATCATGCTTGTGTCTCAGGTAACCCAAACCTTCCCAGGGGAAGGGCTTTGGGAAGCTGGCTCCCAAGCATCAGGAGAGAGAAGACTCTAACAAAGGAGTCGAACAGATCAGGGTTGGAATTCTGGTTTATCGTTTCCTAGCCACTGAACTTGGACAAGCTGAATCTCTCTCAACATTAGTTTCCTCAAGTGAAAATGGAAGATAATAAAAACTGCGAAAGGTTTAATGACATACAGAGAACTTGGCACAGTGCCCAACACATAGTAAGCATTAAATAAATACTATCTTTCCTTATGGTCTTGGCTGAAATGAAATTACTCTTATGGGAGCTTATATCCATCCGCAGGACAGACGACTCCGGGGAAATGTAACCCATATCTTTATTATATGCCATGCCATAACTGCATCAGATTTGTGTGCATGTTTAATTTATAAACATAAAATGCTTCCATTTACCTAGAACATTTCATGACTCTGACACGGTAGCCAAATTTCCTTGTTTTAACATTCTTCCTCCCTAGAAAATCATTCTCAACACTGCACGATCATACCTTTCTCCTGCTCAGGATTGAATAGCTCTTTATCCCTCCATAATAAACACAAATTCTTCTGCTTGTTTCAAGAACCATGATGCTCTGGTTCCCCAGGTACCAAGTGTACTAGTCCCACCAGAGGTCATTTTCCTTTTCCTCTGGACTTCCTCTCTCCATTCCACACACTTGTTCTGGTAACCCTCATCTTTGTCGCCCCAGCCATAAACCTCTTTGGCTTTATTCCTCTCTTCCTTCTGTCTTCTCTAATCATACTCACCCTTCAAAAGTCAACTTTGGTGAAATACCTCCCTGACACTCCTTTGGCCTCTTGTTTTATTTCAGAAATTGATAGCAGTTAAATTGTGTCACACATTTACTAAACACTATCTTTCACTCTTCATTGTTGTATTATGTGTCCTAGTTGTGGATGTTTAGGCTGACTATCATCCTTGAGATAGGAAATGTCTCTTAAGATTCTCCTATAACCCGTGTTTACCATGTGGTGTGAGGGACATCAGATGTGGTGTTAGACCACGTGTTAGACTAAATTCAAGTTCTCATGCTCTGTGACCTCTGGCAGGCTTCTTAAGCTCTCTACTCCAAAGTTTCTTCAATTACAAATGTTGTTACGAGGTTTCAATGATATAATGTCTAGTGTCTGGCAGTAGAAACTCTTCAATAAATACTAGCTATAATTATTTTAAGTCTGAATCATTGGCACTAGAACCTTTGAAATCTAGGGCTTCTTTGTCTGTGTCTCGCACAGTGTCTTAGCCTGGTGTTCCCCAGAAAGCAGAGCCTGAGGCAAAGTTTGGGTGCTACCACTTTACCAGGGGTTGTAATGCAGAGAAGCAGAAGTAAGGGGCACCTGGCCAGAGAACAAGGCAAGAGCCAAGTAAAAGGGTGCTTAGGGAGCTGGCCACCCCTGGATATGGAGTGCTACTGATTGCTCGTTGTTTGAGAGTCTTCAGAGAGGCATGTGAGCGTCTGACCTCAGGGCCGTGCATCCAGCGGGAGAAGAGAGAAGACTATAGCCACTGGCTCCTATCTTCCATTGGCCAAAGGTTCTGCCCATAGGGCACTAACTCCCCCCTACTGCTAGTGTGTGCTTCCAGTGGGTGCAGAGCAGATCCCTGGTATCTCAAGTCTCAGCTTGGGTGTGAGGTAAGGAGTGCTGGGTGTGGACCTGGAGACAGGCCCTGTTGGGTTGTGATCATAAGCCCAGGAAGACGTGGTCATGGACGCCCGTGGGTGAAAGCTTCAGAGAAAATTGAGGCCAAGAAAAAGCCTCTTAAACTATGAGATAAACTAAGCTATCTTATCATTCATTTCTCTCCTTCAGATCTCTTCCAAAGCTTTTATCCCAATCTTATGGTCTTATTATTGTGTATATCTCTTTCCCCATGAACGCTGATGGGAATATATATTTTCTTTTTTTATAAGTAAGAATTTTAATTATAAAAGTAATAAATGCTCAGTATAGGGAAATTAGAAAATAGAGATAAGCAGATAAGAAAATAAAAATACTTCAAAATATCTTTATCATGATATATATTATACTTATAGCTGGCTTGTTCTTAACCTGGTGTTTTGAGTACTGTATCTTGTTAACAAATAACTGTTTAGAATCTCATTTTAATGGCTATATAATATTTCACTTTGTGTTTGAACCATGATTTGCTTCATTGATCCCCTATTATTGGACACTTACATTATTTAAATTTTTGCAATGATTAACAACACCAAAGTAAACAGGTGAATATCGCTGAAGATGAATTCTTAGGAGGGGAATTGATGGCTTAAGCGGGAGGGAAATTGATGGCTTAGGAGGGAAATTGATGGCTTAACCCTGTTAATGCTTTGGGTAATTATTATCAACTTCTCCTCCAGGAGACCTGTACCAATTGAATCACCTCCAGGAGCGTCCAGGATTAAGATATGCATTTGTAGACCTGCAGATTCTGTGTAATGACCTCAGCTAGAACACTGCTGAGTATGTTGAGCTTGACCAAATATGATTCCAGTCACTCAGCACTCTATCTCATCATCAGGTAGGGTTTTGAGAGCTCTGCAGTAGCGTTAACGCCTCAGAGTCCTGGAGCTGCCTTTCTCCTTTCATCTCTACCTGAGACACTCATCAGTCTTATTATTACACCCAATATCATGAAACAATGTTGATCTTGACTGGGATACTTTGGAAGTCAACACTAGTTCTAACAAATGACATTCTTCCATGTCTTGATGGAGCATTAGTATTCTGGTGAGAATAATTCCCACATATCATCCTGAATAACCTGTTTGTCAACCTTACCATACTAAACCACAGTTTTCTATGTTGCATAATCTTTTCATCTCTGGGAAACACATTCCCTGCCCAGCTAGGCCCTGGGTGTGCATTAAACAATAATAAGCATTTATGCTGGGCTTTTTTAATCTTCAAAGTATTTTGTGAGCATTAACTCATTAATTTTCACAACACTCTTGTAAGATTAGTAAGTACTACTCCTCCCCTGAAATAAAAACAGCACAAACCACTGAAATATTTGACATCACAAAAAGCCCAGAATCTAATAGTCTGGGAAGAGAAGATTGCTGATTACCAGCACAGTGGTGAGAGTGGAAAGAAGCTGGGCAGGCTAGAGATCTTTCTAGAATCACAAAGGGAATCAGCAGCAGGACAGCAATTAGATTTCACTTTCCTAGTGTGCATTGCTCTGCTTGGGCCAAAAAGCAGTCAGACCATGGTAATTTAGTCAAAATTCTGTACAAGAGTTAAGGATATCTGACCAATTCAAGGACACCTACATACAACCAAACAATATGAAGAAAAAGCACAAAGGAAAAGTCATAAATATTCAAAGTAGTGGTATAACAGGCAGAAAATGTATCTCAGAAAACAGGCATTGAATTTAAAGGTTAGGCATTAGTGAAGAAATTCAAAATATAAATGCAAATGACAAGTGACTACACAATGACTCATAAGAGGACTGGCTCATGAATTGTTACTTACATATATACCTGTACCATCAAATAATGTTGACAAGTAGGAGCTATAAAATTCCAGAGAGTAAGTAAACACACAGATTTTAATACTCTTATGGGGGAAAAAATTAACTGGTTTTATACACCTGGGACCTAGTGATTACTTTTGACCTTGGTGCCTTGAATAGACAATAAAATAAAGAATTCTAAGTTTTAAAACTTTCCATCATCAACTAAATCATTAACTTCATTGTGCTCCAGGTACCAGTCTAGGAAGACAAGCATCATTTGCTATCGTTTTTCTACTTTATGTGGATGGCGAATATCATGGGCACTGTGGTAAAAGTGTTTTAGAGTCCTGGAAGTCAGAAAAATAATATAATGATGCATTGCATACTGCAACTACTGTTTACTATAATAGTGCCTGTTAGTACTAGATACTGTACATAAAGTATAAACAGCAAAGTTTACCGTGTAGTATGAAAGAATGTGGGCTTCAGCAAAAATAAAAAATAAAAAATAAAAAAGCCCTGACGTTAAACAAACTACCACATATTAGTTGTGTCATTGAGCAGGTTATATACAATCTCTAAGCCCCATTTCCCTCATCTGTATAATGAAGCTAATGACACCGTATTGGTCAGGACTCTTGGTTGCAAGTGACCTTTCCGTGATCCCATATTCCCTTCTAGCAACTACCTCATTTCTCTGCTCTCCTGAAAGAATTGTGCATGCTCTCTCTGTCTCTAGGTCTTAACGTCCCCATCTCTCTTCAGCCTACCACAAGTAAGCTCCTGTTTCTACCACCACTCCACTGAGACTTCTCTTTTCAAGGTCATCTTAGAAAATCTTATTCAACTCTCAGTCCTCACCTTGCAGACTTTCAGTAGCGGGTCCTCCTCAGTGGACATGGCTGAGCATTGTTTCCTCCTGAAACACTTCCTTCTCTTGACTTGCTTAATATCGTAATCACCTAGATTTTCTATGACCTCAATAGTGATTACAGTAGACCTTTGAAAAGGCAGGGGTTATGGGTGTTGACACAGTCCCCCCCCCCCAACACACACACACACAGTCAAAAATCCACAAGTAACTTAAGTTGGCCCCGCTCATCCATGGATTCCTGATTGCTGATTGAAAATATTGTTTTCCATCCCCAGCTGGTTGAATCCACAGATGTGAAACCTGGGGTTATGGAGGGATGAGTGTATTTTTCCTTTTTTTAATCTGCATAGAAGTTGACCCATGCAGTTCAAACCCATGTTATTCAAGGGTCAAATGTACTTTTCAATTTCCTCTGCTGACTCTTTTTTCTGCCTGAATTCTGAAAGTATCTAAGTGCTCTGTCCTTATCCCTCTTCTACATGTATTCCCACCCCCCTAGGAGATCTCATCATATCCCATGGCTTCAAATAGAATAGATATTTATCTCTCCAGCCCAGATGATTTTCCTGAACTCCATCCTGGCAAATCCAAGAGGCTACTCAACATCTGCTCTTTTATAATAGGTAAGAAACATTTCAAACTTAACACATCCAATATTAAAATTATGACGTCTGTCCTCTCGTGCCATCCTCAGTCCTGCCAATCTTTCTTCTGCAGATCTTCTCCTTGAGTGCCACCACTATTCCTCCAGTTGCTTAGGAATCACCTTTGTCATTTCCTTGGTCTTCCTCTCCCACTCTTCATCACGCCCACCCTCTACTCACACATCCAGTCCATCAGGAGGTCCTGCTTACGCCACCTAAGAATATATCTGGATTCCAGCCACTTCCCCTGTCTTCACCACAACCCCTAGTTCAAGCCAGCAACATTATGCACTTCAATTAAGACTTTTAATGGGTTTCCTTACTGCTTTTCCTCTTGTCTCACTGTAGTTTTTTCTTCAAGTCCAAGTGATTGGAACATAACACAAATAAATATATGCTTCCACTATAAAGCTACCACTGGTTTCCCAATGCAATTATAATACAATCCAAACTCTTTAGCAAGTTGGAAGAGGCCCTACATAAACTGATTGTGCCTCACCCACCCACCTTGTTTACTGTGACCTTCTTTATGATACTTGAATACAACAAGTGCATCTGGATGTCAGACATTGTACTTGTATTTTCCCCTACTGGGAAACTTATGCCCCAGATTTTCACATGGCTGGCTCCCTGACAACCCAGATCTCAGCTCAAATGTCAGTTCCTTAGAGAGACTTTCTTTGACATTTTAAATAAAGTTGTCTCCACACACTTCCCCATGTACACATATATTTTCTACTTCATTAACCTTTCTAAATTTTTTTCAAAGCACATATTACTATCTGAAATTTTATTAATCGTTTATATATTTATTATCTGCCTTCCCCATTATAAGATTCCATAAAGCCAGGACCTTGTTTTTTCTCCTCTACATCCTTCAGAACTAGTAGTTTTAGTCTACTCACAGGCACTCCTTAAATAATTTTTATACTATAAATGAAAATCCAACTCAAATTGGCTTAAGGAAAAATAGAAAAAATAATGTAACCTAAAGGTTGAGGAATAGATTTAGTTTAAAGAAAGGCTGAAACCAAGCATCCAAGATTGACACATCAGTGTTGGTATGTTTCCCAGTTTCTTGGCTCAGTTTTTCTTTTTGTTAGTTTCATTCTCAGGCAGATTGGGCAGGAAAAAGACATAACAAGTGGCTGGCACCTCCTAAATAACATGATCCTTACAGTTCTCAGTCTCAGGGGAAGGAAGTTTTTCTGGGAATAGAAATATTGATTTGCCCACTATTTTATCCCCAAAACCTAGAACAGTGGCTGGAACATAGTAAATACCCATTAATATTTATGGAATGAGTTAATTAATGAATAAATACAGATTTTGTTTCTCTCCCAGTACCTACATGTCAACTACCAATTGAAGACTCTATTGGCCTATTCAGGGAGGAAGGGTATGTTGAGAAATCACCTGGATCACCTGTCCATGCTACCGTGTTTCCCCAAAAATAAGACCTTGCCGGAGAGTCAGCTCTAATGCATCTTTTGGAGCAAAAATTAATATAAGACCTGGTATTATATTATATTATATTATATTATATTATATTATATTATATTATATTATACCCAATCTTATTTTGCTATAATATAAGACCGGGAATATAATATAATATAATATAATATAATATAATATAATATAATATAATAATATAATATAATATAATATAATAATATAATATAATACCAGGTCTTATATTAATTTTTGCTCCAAAAGATGCATTAGAGCTGATTGTCCAGCTAGGTCTTATTTTCGGGGAAACACAATAGCAGACAGAGTTCCATCTAAATCACAAATGATGGGTGATGGACAGCACCCAGTGGAAAAAGTATGACAAGAAGACAAACTGTTTCTATTACAAATACATAACTGGTTAGATTGATTTAAGGATTAAATGAGTTCATATTTATGGAAAAGCCCGGTCCAACACAGAAAAATAAAGTATTTCAACAAATATTACTTACTTCTGCCACTTCAAATACTTGAACCTAAATGGGGCATAGAAGTGGCTTGTATTAATTGGGTTCCATCCACTTGGAAAACTTAAGACTACTTGAGAAAGATAAGTTTACAAATTGCTAAGTCTGAAAAGCCAGGCTCATACAAAGATCCTTCTGGACCTGGAAACATAAGCCATTTGAAATCTATGATTCTATTTGCCCAAGGAACCTAAACCTCAAATGCTAAAAAATAAGTTTTTGAAGGCTTTCGAGTCCATCATCTCTTCTAGTCCGTATAGTGTTCCTCTATCAGCTAGCTCCTCGGTCTCGGTTCTCTCTTACCACAGGTGCACGATAGGTAGAACTTCAAACAGATAAATGGCTATGGTTTGAGCCTTTTGCTGTGAGGTGGATATTTTACAGGTGGGAGAGACAGCATAGGGGAAAAAAATTTTTCTTGCTTCACTAGGATTTAATTTCACTTATTAAGAACATACTGTCTTATTTATACACATTCATTATTCATTAAATATTCATTATATATTTCTCTAGTCAATGCATCCTTCCATTTTCCCAGGCAATATTTTTCACATTATACCCTCTCCCCATAATTCAAACAACGTCTCCCTATTCCTCAATCTTAACTAAAAGCATTGCTTGTTATTCTAAGGAAGTAGAAGTTATCAAAAGGGAGCATCCATGCTCCCACCACTACATATACTCTTCTTTTTGCATGTAATCTGCTATCTCTGTAGATGAACTGTCTGTGCTCATCAAGGGTCATACCCACCAATTGTGCACTGGATTTACTCCTCTCATCAGTGCAAGGATGTTGATCTGGTTAGCATCTGTTCTTTCTCTTTCCTGCATCTTTAGCTTTCCCTCTGAGTTGACCATTACCATGAATGAGTACTCACACAATCTCTCTTGATCGAACATACCCATCCAACAATGGCCTAACTTCTCCCTGTCCCTTTACAGCACTATGCCTATGAAATAGCTGTCTGCACTTCCTTTCCTCACCCCTCTTTTTAACCCAGTCCAATAAGATTTTTGTTCCTACTACTCCACCAAAACATCTCTTGTCAAGGTCACCATTGATCTCCATATTGCTAGATTCTATGATCAAACCTCAAATGACATCTTACTCTACCAGACACAGTTGATACAGAATATTTCTACCTCCTTCCTCCCGCATGAAATATTTTCCTCACTTTCAGATCCATACTTTCTTTTGATTCTCCTCCTAGTTCATCAGGCACTCCAGCTATTTTTGCTGCTACATTCTTACATTGCCAACCTGGAAATACTACATTGATTCGGGGCTCCATCTTACCTATCTACATTCATTGCATTAGGAATTTCATCCAGTAAAATTACTAATGTATGCTAATGACAATCAAATATACATCTAACTTTCCTTTGAATTCCCAGCTCGTATACCAAATGCCACTCAGTATCATCATTTAGAATTTTAATAGGTTTCTCAAACTTAATGTATGTTAAAACTTTCCCAAACTAAATAATTGACCCAAGGAGACACCAAACATGCCCCCTTTCATGGTCCCCACCTCAGTTAATGGCAACTTCATTCTTCAATCTACCAGGAACCCCTGTCAGCTCTACCTTCAGATCTATCCAGAAGATGACCACTTCCCACCATTTCTACTTCTACACCTAGTCCAAACCTCCATCATTTTGCATGAATTATTTTAACATCCCCATTACCTGACACAACTGATTCTTTTGCACAGAAACCAGATTGGATTCTTTAAAATATGTCAGGTCCTGTTATGCCTCTGCTTAAAACCCTCTGGTGGCTTTTCATGGCTTGCAAAATAGAATCCACATTTTTTACCATGACATTAGAGACCCTCCATGACCTGGCTCCTGATGGCCTTTCTGACCCTATTTCTTACTATTTTCCCCCTCACTCACTCAACCTGTCACACGAGGCTTCTGCTTTTCATTGGGCATGCCAAGTTCATTTCTAACTCAGGATCTTTACATGTGCCAGTTGTTCCATCTGGAATACAAGTTTTTATACCCCTCCTCTTTTCAGGCCTCAAAATTCTTCCCTGATGATGCAATCCAAAACAATTCCTCCTTTCTCCTTCAGAACTCATTTTTCCTTTTAGCACATGACTGTATATTACTAGTGCCCAGTCAAGAGACAGAACCCATACCGTGTATTTAAACATAGAACGTTTAATATAAAGAATTGTCAACTAGTAGGAGGTGATTAACTAATAAATGGGATAGAAGAGGACCCTAAGAGATCTAGATGTAGCATATACTCCTACCTCTAGGCTGAAGAAGAATGCAAAATAAGAGAACTGAAAATTAAGAGTGCTTCCCTCCCCTAACGCTCAGATGCAGACCTTCTCAGAAAGCACATGGCTACCCACAGGAACACACAATCTGCTTGTGGCAAAGGAACTTGCAAAAGGGAGGCCCAGTGGTCTTTAGAAGCAGTCTGCTCTTGTCAGGGGCGCAGGAGTTGGAGTTGGTCTCTAGAATTGGCCTGTCATCACCATCAGTGTCGCCAGGCTAGATGGTGCAGGCAGACCAGAACTGATGGAAAGTTCTGGTGAGGATAGCATGACCTAAGTGTGCAGCAGGAGCTCATCTGTAAGAACTACTAGGCTTCCTCACTGAATAATAAATGGAGGACTGGAAGCTTAAAAGGGAGTATCTTCCTGCCACTATCACTTTGCCTGTGACTTCTGGTAATGATGTTTAACATTCTGCCAGCTGGAAAAGGAGGAATGTTCACAAGGTCCAGCTCCATTATACAAGTCAGGGCAAAGAAGGGAGGAATCGGAGAGATAACAGATTGGTAACTGGGAAAATGGGTTCCGTATTTATCTGTCTATTTCCTGTTTCCTCCCCACTAGAATAAAGCTCTTTGAGAGCAGGCACTTTATCTTGTTCTCTGTATCCCAGCATCTTATCTAGTTCCCAGGATATAGCAGGAATTCAAAAAATATCTGTTAAATGAAAATATAAATATATAGCCTGGCTCTTTTTAGAAGTTGTTCTGTTCTTTCTGTTACCTGGCAGTTGTCCCCACCCACCCCCCTTTTTTTCCAATCACACTGCAATGTCTTTCAATTTCTGACTCTAAAATCCCACTTTTCTGACTCTTAGGCCATGTAGATGTATCACATGCTTGCATGGTGAACTGATCACTGTATTCTATCCTTTAGCTACTGAGATTCAGGCCCAGATGTTTTCTGGAAGTTGTTAGTAAAAAGGAGCCCTGTATCTTGGGTTTTTCATGAGAGAGGAAATAAGTCTGGGGCTGCGGGCAAAAACCTCAGTCATCATGGGAGGGCTTGTCTGAGGTTAGAGCTAACACAGATAAAAGCCAAGCAGAAAGATGGAGAGATGCTAAATCTAGGTGACATCATTTGAATCTCTAGATCCAGCCAGCCACAGACTTTTCAGTTATATTAGCCAATAAGTTCCCATTTTGTCTAAATTTATTAGTCAGCATTCTCCAGAGAAATAGAACCAATAGGAGATATGTGTGTGTGTGTGTGTGTGTGTATATATATATATGGCTCTGTGATTATGGAGGCTGAGGTGTTCCATGATCTGCCATGTGCAAGCTGGAGATATAGGAAAGCCAGTGGTGTATTGCTAGTGAGATGAAAGGCCTGAGGACCAAGGGAGCTGATGGTCCTGCCCAGTCCAAAGGCAGGAAAAGACTGATGGGCAGGCAGGCAAGAAGCAAAAAGGGCAATTTCCTTCTTCCTCAGCTTTTTTATTCTATTCAAATTCTCAATGGATTGGATGATGCCCCCCTTGGGGTGGGCCACATATATTACTGAATCCATTGATTCAAATTCTCATCTGTTCCAGAAACACCCTCACAGCTATACCCAGAAATAATGTTTAATCTGGGAACTCCTTGGCCCAGTTTGTTTTGTTGTTCTGTCACTTAAAGCTGAACAAGTTCAGCTACACGTTCTAATTTTCTAAACTTCAGTCACCTTAGGGAGAATGTCCTTACTTTAAACCTTACACCACCTCATGGAGCACCTGACCTCTCCCTAGAAGATACTCAGTGAGCTCATGAAGTATCATATGCTGACAACTGGCAAATTTCTGGAAATTGACTTTCCATTTAGCCCCTGATATCCATTCCAGAATTGTTTTGAGATATGCTCATCCATGAAAATGATTGGACAGAGGAAACAAACTAGTGAAACTTTATCTTCATACATAGACAAACAAAAAGGAAGAAAAAGCTTTGAAACTGACGGAAAATCTTAACATAGCCAAAAATAACTAAGTAGCTACATAAATACCTCTTTTAATATTAGAATCCAACCAGAGTGGAAGTTTTGCAACCACATTGGGCAAAGGGTAGGAATAACAATAAAATTCATGGACAATGAGTTTCTATCTGGCACCCCACCCAGAGCGCCTCTTCAGGACCAAACATAAATCCCCACTTGCTGGGAGCATGTGCTGATGGACCTCAGCTGAGAGCCTTACTGGACACTGTCCCTTGCCACAGGGTACTGCCTCACGCAAGGCTCCCCTGTCCAGGAACAATGGCTGGCTGAGGTGAGGTTACAAAGACCCAGTCCCCTTGCCTCAATTTGTCATCATTCTGAAGGGTTATCCCAATTCCAGGGCTCCCTATGGAATGCCTGAGACCTCAACGCCCAGGTGTACCTCCAAAAGGCACTCCCTAATAAACCTTCTCCACCTCAGACTCTTTTCCAGAAATCTAATCTAAGAAAAGTATAAAGCAAAAAGACATTAAGAGAAGATAAATAGCATGAACCTTTTCATATAAAAAGAAATGAATGGAGAATCTAAAGGACAGAATAAATGAGCAAACTAAACAGAAATAGATTCAGAGATACAGAAAAAAAACTGATGGCTGCTAGATGGGAAGGGGGTGGAGATGGGGGAGAAGATGAAAGGCTTAGAAAGCACAAATTAGTAGTCATAATATAGTCACGGGGATGTGAAATACAGTATGGGGAATATAATCAATAACATTGTAAAGATTATGTAGGGTACTAGATGGGCACTGGACTTATGGGGAGGATCACTCCATAGACTGTGTAGATGCCTGACTAATGTGCTACACAACTGAAGCTGGAGTAGAATAATATTGAATGATATATATATATATATATATATATATATATAGATATAGATATATATATAGATATAGATATATCTCCAGAGGATATAGAGTATAGCATAAGGAAGATAATCAATGGTACTGCAACACCTATATACGATGTTAGAGGGGTAGTAGATTGGGGGTGGGGTGGTTATCACTTTGTGAAGGATGAAAATGTCTAACTTTTACATTGCTTTGTATACCCGAAACTAATAAAAATTTTAAAAAAAGAAAAGAGAGAAAGAAAAACAAAGTGTGGGGCTACAATTGAGGAGATTATCACAGATTATTGTAGAGCCACAAAGTTCTGATTTCTAATTCAATTGGCAGGACAACCTCTAAACAATGACTCCTAGAATAGGGGGAAGAGGGAATAGAAATCTTAATAAAAACATACTATTTTAAATCTGGATCCATACCTTCACCACTCCTAACACCAGAATGCACTGTAAGTGAATTATTTCAACAACAACAATAAAACCAAAAACATTAAGTAGGTGATAGGTTAAAGGAAGGAAGGAAGGAAGGAAGGAAGGAAGGAAGGAAGGGAGGGAGGGAGGGAGGGAGGGAGGGAGGGAGGGAGGGAGGGAGGAAATACAGTATGGGGAATATAAATACAGTATAAGGAAAGGGGAGGGAGCGAGGGAGGAAGGAAGGAAGGAAGGAAGGAAGGAAGGAAGGAAGGAAGGAAGGAAGGAAGGAAGGAAGGAAGGAAGGAAGGAAGGAAGGAAGGAAGGACAGTAGGAAGGAAGGAAGGAAGGAAGGGAAGAAGGAAAGAAGGAAGGGGGAGGGATGGAAGGAAAAAATAAGAAATCCATATGTGTTCATTCATCATAATGGTTCTGCTTCTCTAAGTGAATCATGACTAATACATTATTGAATTGACTTGAACTACACCGAAATCCTGAGCATGAAGACTTTAGACCTGACAACTTTGAAAAATTAATGATTTAACAGTAAGAGAGAAAACATTAAAGATAGAGCTCACATTTGTCTAAATAGCCCTAAAGAGAAAGATGAAAATGGCAACTCTCCTAGAAATTTTACAGAAGAGAGCAAAAAAAAGGAAAAGACACAGTCACTTTAGTTGACTCTCGACTTCTAATTCTACCTTTGTTTTCATGTTCCAGACACAAATGGAAAAAGGGAAACAACTTAGCTAAAATAAGATAGCTAAAACTGGAAGTATCCAAGACACCAGATTTTTATCTTTAAAATTTACTTTCTTATACTTTCTTATATTTAGGTTATTTATTGCATTGATATATATATTTCCTATTTCCCCAGAGGAATTGAGTTTACTTCTAAAGAGAGAAAAGGAATGCATCTTTACACATTGTATAACATAGTGAAAATATTTCCCTCAAGATTACTTCTGATTCAATTTCTTCATAACATCTGTTTCCATTGAACAAAAATAATATGCTGTCATGTATCTGGGACATACTCACACTTCCTATTTTCATATTAACAGCACAAAAACTGTCATTGTGAACTTGATATAACTGCCACCAACACCACCCCCAACACACGGACATGCATACTACATACTCACAAATACATATTACTCTACACATGGAATGTTCTGCAAAAATCAGCAATTTCCCTAGTTCATTTCAACCTGTTTTCAATCTTATTTCTGTATACAAAGTGATGTTTTTACCCAAACAAGCACAATAAAATGTCTGTATAATGGAAAGCAACATCTTCATTCTCTTCTATATTTTCCAAATTTTCTATGAGTAGACATTATCCTTCTAAACGGAAAAATGTGACATATTTTTAAAAAGAAAACAATATAAATTCTTGTCTTTAAATCGAGGGAGAAAATTATGATGAAAGAGAGACTTTCAACAAAGTAGAAATACATGTTCAAAACTAAGACATCTTTTACGAGATCTCCCTTTATTAGGCAATACCATTCTTAAGTCATTCCTACGACTTCTTTTTAATACCTATATACCCACTTTTCACATTATGATTTACAAGTGTTTATATTAAAATGTTATATAAAACATTTTTAATTTTCATGTTTTATATAGACAATATACGTGTGTATGAATATATATACATACATAATACATATATTATATACTATATAATCATATCTATAATACATATATATTATATACATATATATATTTAGATATTCCTAACTGTATCTTTTATTCCTTAAGTGTAAAAGGGATAGAAATCATTCATTCACTCTCTTCTCGCCATCTCCTTCCGGAGTCTCCATAGGTACTACAAACTCCAATCCTAAATGTCTTATTTCCTTCTGTTCCACCTGGATTCCCAGTCTCTCACTTAACATCAACATAAGACACCAAAGTCCTGCAAGTCATCACATGCTCTTTCTTTCCATATCCACTCTGTTGCCGAATCTTGCAAACCCTTTTCCCTAAATTTCTCTTGAACAGTATCTCTCTTCCCCATCCCCTTTGAAAACATTTTAATTATGGTTCCTTTGGTTTTTTGCTGGTTCATTCCATGGAGTTTCATAAGCTGATTATTGGGAAGTCCAATTAGTTGAGGTTTAAACCGGAAAGGGTTTCGTTTCTTCCAGTAACTGCTCCCAGCTCTGCTATATTGGAAGTCTCCTTTTTAGATCAGGTTCCTATAAGTTTGTTGAGTTTTAGTTACAAAAAAATAGTGTCACTTTCAATGGACAGTTCAATTCAGTCATTCTTAAAACTCTAATCTCAGACTCCATACTGAGTCCTTTATCCCCCCACCTTCACTGCTATATGGAACCTGTGGTTCCAGCAGCTTGGAGAAGTGTGGAGGATGTGGAGACATGGCCTTCACTCAGATCCTTCCTTTTAGTCACAAGCTCATCTAGTGTGTGGAGGCTGGGAGGAGGAAAAGGGAAAGGCACACGTGTCTCCTTACCGAGCTGGGCAAGAGTACAGTCCTCTCCTTGGTTAGCTGCAACTGCTGTTATCTATGGGTTCAATGAGAATGGACAGTGAGACAACACTAGGCAGTAGTGTCCTTGTGAGATTCAGCCTGTCCCTCCAGGGAACCCCAGGGAGGGTTGTACTTACTACATCTCTCCCACATATCTACATCTGTTCCTGTATGTCAGTAATCCCATCAAGATGGTGTCTCTGGTCCCATCTGTACAATATAGCCCACTGTTGGACCTGTTGGCATATGCAGGACCCATCACTCTTACCTCGGGAACTGGAAACCTGAGGGCCCAGGCTAACCTCTGTCCTCCTGGCAGTTCCCCACCATGTTGTCTCTCTTCAATTCTCTTTTCTTTAGACCAAGTAACACAAGATTGGGTCAACAGGTTCAACAGCTAAGAAGACATCCATAGGAGAAATGAATGCCAGTCTTTCCTTCCCCTATTTAAGAGCAATTCTCTTGAAGTTCCCCTTCCCCCTCCCTTGGCTTTGGGAAGGGAACAACCCTTCTCCAAAAACACTGCACTTCAAAAGGCATCAGACTGCAGCCTATCATTTTGGGCATTTGGGAGGGTAAGAAAGGGGATGTCAGTGATAGATGGTCAGGCCAATTCTGATTTTGTTCCTCTCTCTAATAAGCCCAATAGCTGGTAGATCTTTGAACTTGTAAGATGGGTTACTTAATGCTTTTGTCCTCAAATTTACTCTGTAGTCGCAACTCCTGGACCCGAGAAAAAAATACACTTGATGTCTTATTGTACTCCTAATTGGTATTACCATCTACCATCTTGTTCTTGCTCCATTCATCATTTATTTCTGGGGGATTGTGGAAGAACCTAATTCCCTAAAAATTAATTTTCTGAAAGCCAATTGCCCAAATGACCAACTTGTCAAATTTTTCAAGTTCACTCATTTACTGAATGCTTATTTTTCAGAAACCAGTTCACCAGAAATCAATTCATTCAAGGCCAATTTACTGAAAGCCTATTAGCCAAAAGAAAAATTAGCCCAATTACAGATTTCCCAAATACTTGTTTTCTGTTATTTACTTAAAGTTTATAGCAAAGTTACTTGGGTAATTTCAATGGTCCTTAAGGCTCTGCTTTGAAGTTTTAGTTTATATTTAGTTTTAGATTTAGTTTAAGCTCTGTTTCACTGCAGCCATTTTACCCAGTTGATTACGCAAAAGATTTGTCGGTTCCTGTAAGTTGGTTATCAGTTCTGTGTATGGTTCACATTTCAGATGCTGAGACATCTCAAATTTTGGAACATATGCAAAATAATTTTCGAATTGAGCTAGATAAAAATATCTATGAATTCTGAGGTACAAAAGGCAATGGACTGTATTATGTATACTTTAATAATATCCAGTTGGTTATTTCTAAAATTCTTGACATCAAGATATACACAATACTTGTAATTCAAAACACACACAAAAATGTGCATTTCCAATAGCCTATGTCAAAAGTACAGAAAAAAATAAGACATTAATAAGCTTTTCCTGGCCACAGTAAAATGGCACCAAAATAAAACTAAACTAGACTAGGACTTCAGAACAGTCAAAATATAATTTCACAGAAATCTTCAAACATTGTTAAAACCATTCCTTTCCATGGAATTGCCTAAAAAGTAATGCACAGCTATAAGAAGTAACTTTTGTAAATTAGTGAGTTTGGTAAATTGGGCACAGTGGGCATAACAATGAAGTATGTACCTCACACCAGGCCAGATGTTCATGAAACACACTGCTGGGGAAGGATGCTTTGTGTTTGGTCAAGGTGGGAATGAGGGCTGCATATGTGCTCTGAGAATGTTTTCCATGCCCAGGAACATACATCGTGGGCATATACAAATGAGAAAAAAACATACAAAGTAAATTATGTGCAGAGTCAACAAAGAATGGGTAATCCATGGTGGTGGGAAGAGTCCTGTTGAGGGCAGAATCTTGTGTACTCGCATGTGGAGGCAAGAGAGTACTGGCAATATCTGGCCCAGTTAGCAGGGTCAGAATTTTCCTTGGAAGATCTGGGGACCAGCTCCCCAGACAGGCTTAAATCAATGAGAATAAAAGTCTTGCTGATAAAAGTAATAATGATTAACATGTTAGCTACTATGTACCAAAAGGCAACTAAGTACCTGGCGTTGTCTAGGGAAATAAAAATCAAGGAAAGCTAAAACTTATACTAAGCAATATATTCTTAACGCCCCAAAACATTAAAATCTGAAGTGTTCAGTCTCAAAAAATAATTGTAGCTGGCTATATGCCCCTCTTTATTACTTTCAACAGTCCTGACTTGTATCATGTGGGAAGAGGGGCAGTAAATTCTAAATTCCATGATAGGGATTTGGTACCTCCCAGATGCGGACAAAAAGAGACAATGTAAAATAAAATGGAAGATAGTACATCCCAGCTAGGATGCCTTCTATCTGGAGATAAAGGACTGGGACCTCAAGACAAGAAAATCATAGGGCAGAAGAGCTCAAGGAGTATATTTGATGCAGCTTTTTAATATTGAGGTTATCTCCAGTCCCGCTAACTCCCGTGATGATACAATAAGATGAACATGGGATTTTTCCACAGGTAAAAAGTGTCCTGTGACTCATTTTCCTGGACATTGCTGTGGCCCTTCTGGAATGGACCCGAGTACAGCCACAGAGCCGCGGAGGCTGGGAGATGCTGACTGTGGGGCCCACACTGAGCCAAGGACCTGGCGTAGAATCATCATAATGGCTCTGGCAGGCAGGTATGGTTCCAGGTTACAAGCAGGAGAACTGGATTTCGGAATACTTGTTAGACACATTGCTAGCAAATGACACGGCTATTCATGGTGCCTAGTTAGTTTGCTGAATCTTACTCTATCTCATTTGATACAGAACTCAAAATAATGAAAATAAATAGGATTAATTCCCCCCTCCCATCCCACATGTATCTGGGTTTTATTTATTCATTTCCTCTGGCCCTTTACATTTCTAGGTAGGATGGCTTCAATCTGTACATTGCAGGAAAGGGCACAATCAAACTTTTTTTTTCTATTTCTGTTTTCATTAGTTGATATTTCTATATTTTTGAGTAATTATGCATATTCTAAGTATGAACTATTAGAGTTTATAGGGTATATTGTTTTGCTTCATAAATTTTAAAGAAGAAGGAGAAGGAAAAGAAGAAAGGAAGGAAGGAAGGAAGGAAGGAGGGAGGGAGGGAGGGAGGGAGGGAGGGAGGGAGGGAGGGAGGGAGGGAAGGTTTTCCTAAATAATAACTGATTTTCTGGATATGGATGCAGCTAGCAGTGAAGCGACCCAGGCCATGTCCACCACCAAATTGAAGTTGTCAACTCGCTTATGCAAGAAGCTAGAGTGGCATCAGTTTCTTTCTCTGTAGACAGAACCCCAGGCTCTGAAACCTCCCTTTCAGCTCCAAGTCTTCCTCTCCATGCACCCTGGGATTACATGTAGTCTGATTCACTTCCATACTTGCAGGAAAAGTGGAGCCTAGTAGCAAGCCTCTCTGTAAACCCTGGTATTTAGAGAGGACCGCAGGTTGGTGCTTAAAACTAACAAATAAAAATGCTTTAGTAAATAGTGGTTCTTAACTCAATGTGGAGAAAACTGTTCATTTTCCCAAATCTTTTCCCTTTGGGTTAATTCTATTTCTTCTGATTCTGTTCCCAGAATACAGTTGTAATAACTGCTGCTAACGCTTTTGACATATTCTAGGTATTAGTCCTCATTTGAAGACAGTGTAGTTCTTCCTTCGTCTGATAGGTTACAGTTGTGTAGGTGAAACATTTGTAGAAGTCTCCTTGTAAAGACTTATATTGCAAAGTGATTTTTTAATTGAATGTATTGACCTATGCACTCTACAAATCTAAGGCATAACTGTCAAAATTCCATAGACAGTTAATTTTTTTACGGATATAGCTGAAGAAATGACATGAAAAAAAAATAGTGAAATGGGATTAAAATAAAATTTCCAAGCACCCATTGTTTAAAAGTCTTATTCAAATAGTAAGGTTAAAGTTCATATACATTTTATTTTGTTTTTGTTCTGCTTTATATGAATTATTTCATCAAATTTTTAAGGAATCAGACAGAGATACAGGAAGAAATGGAGGCACTTGATTTTTTTTTAAATATTTGTGTGCATGTGTGCTCATGATTTGCAAAATAATCAACATAAAATTTGGTTTTCAAAAATTGAACACATTATCTGTTAGTTTTTATAAAGAGTAAATAACTTAGTAACAAACCATTTCCCCCCCTAATGTACAACTACTTGTATATCAATATAATTAATTGGAAGCTCTTTATCAAACTCTACTTCTTTTTTTCTTTTTAGAAATATAATTCCTTGTCATAAAATTGGTATCATTGGCCTTTTAGGCAAAAACAAATCTGTCTCCAACATGTTTGTTTTGCTAAAAAGAAAATAAATTCAAGATTTTCCATTTCCTCTCTCTTCAGTTTTTGAAATTCTTTTTTCTTTCAAGAAATATAGTGCTTCTGTTTGAGAGATGCCTCGTCATTTTATCCATTTAGTCACTGTAATCACTTTTCTGATTTTATTTGCATGTCTAATGTTACTCAACTATCCTCCTGATATTAGTAATGTTCATGCCCATATCCTTTCTTCAGAGTCCTTTTCATCAGTTTGATTGAATGAAAATTTAAGAAAATGGACACAAGGACAATGCTCCAGGGCTGTTTCCACACCCAGGCGCCACTTCATAACTTCCTGTTCTCAATTAGAACCTCTCAGGAAAGCTCTGTGGTACTGGCTTCAGCACTTGGTTTCATCTGTCTGCTCTAAGGTAGGGGCTTCTGATGGGCAGTAAATCTCCAAACAGCTCTTACCCATCGTTTCTCTGGTGACTGTCATAGCCACTCAGTTTTAAAAGGCTGAAAGAAAGTAGGCAGCTGCCACAGGGACATCCCTTGACTCTCCCTGGCTCTTCCATCTATGCCCATTCATCAGGCCACGTGGCAGACTCAGGGAGGGGCCCTGAGTCTGTGTTTGCAGGAAGGGAGGGGAGAGAAGAGAAAGAGAGAATGTGGTTCAGAATGGCAAGTATGAGAAAGGCCAGCTGGAAACAGCACTTGATTTTGACATTCAGGTACTTTTTAAAGATGATATGGCACATTCTAGCCTTGGGCACTGTTAGGCATCTTATTGGCTGTGAGTTAATATACGACAAAAGTGTTTGAACCAGTTTGGGCTGGCTGTGGTCGATGTGAAGGCATCAGAAACTTCCTGAAAGGTTAGGTCTAGTTTGCCCAAGTGCTGAGTGGTCGAGTAAGTCTTGAATGAATTAAAAGGACATGAGCAGACTGGTCAAAACCAAAAGAATGTCAGCAAAATAAGTATTTTCCAGTTTGGAATAAAAAAGTTATTTCTACAAGTTAATTAAGGATATTTTCTGATGCTCTTCTTTGGTATTTGATATTACTTCATGAGTTATAATTAGATGACTGGTTTTATGTAATAAATTTTTTTTAAATGCTTACCATTGTTTGTTGAGGAATATATATTATTTGCATTGAATTTTGTTTTTTATGGTCCTGATTTAACTTCTACCTCTTCTTTGGTAAGTAATTTCTTAAGAGTTGCAAAAAAAAAGAAGAACGAAATTAATATGTATACATTGTAGTCCTGAAACTTTTGTTTTATGCCCCTCAATCGGCAGATTATCTTGCCTTTTTGTAAACCCCAGTATGTGTCTAAGACACTATAAATAATCATGACAATATCTAATAAAAATAGATGTCATATCACAAAACCGCAGCTGAGTTTAAACTTAGTTTAGCAAAATCAACAACTTGCTCAGAAGACTGATGAAGTGCAGTTACGTGTTTTTAACAAAAGCATTTCTAGCAACCAGATAAGCAAGTGTCTTCTTGACATAGATGGATGATAGCACATGTGCCAGAAGCCAGTGGAAAATAGGAGCTGTCATCTAGAAAATGACAGAGCCATTTCGAGTCCCTCTAGATTAGTACTCCATCTTCAGCTGAGCAGATATACTGTTAGCTGAAGGTCTATTGCCAGCAAATCAGAAGCAAGAGGGCAGAGCCCTATCTTTTCAAGATGACGAGAATCATCAGAGGCTCAGAGGCAGAGAATGCACGTGATGATAGCCCTGCTTTCTGTAAGGCTTGTGGCATAGGAAACCAACCGAAGAGACGTACTACCATGGAGATCAGCAAAAAATGTGAATTAGTCTATTCAGCCTAAAGACCAATGTTCAAAAGTAGTGTAAGTTAGTGTATACAGATTGTTTTCAATACTCTGCCTCATTCAAAATTGTCCTGTAAATAAATAGGTGCCTGATTATAACAACACAAGCTTTGCTACTTATCTTTCTTTAAACAGCTGAGTGTTCGGAAATTCATCTTCTCAGCCTTGTGTGACTAAATACTGTCTGACTGACCAGCATCAAGGGAGCGAATTCTGAGGTTAAAAGGAAGGTCCAAAGTGCGCTGAATTTAGCAAGACAGATTTTCAAATGCTGCTGGGTCTACATGTCAGCAAAGGCTTCCCCACCTTGCCGTGGAGCCCACTGGGGGCCCTCTCTTTATGAATGTGCTTAATGGCTGAGATAATATGCTGCCCTGCGCATGTCTTCCGACAGAGATGGAGCACTGCTGTTCTGGTAATGGCTTGGCACTGCATGGCACACTCTTCCTAATGCTCATCTAATGCCTCTGGGTACAGCGAGCCTGTGCATGGGCAGACTGCTGCCTCATGGTCAGCCATTTGGGCAGCTCGGATTTGCAAGGATCCAGCTCAGGCACCATAGCGAGGTCCGCTCAGAACAGTGCGGTCATGATGACGGCCTCCTCCTCTGGGATTGAGAGTCTCCAAGGGACACCAATGGACATATCAAAAGGTTTGCTGCAAAATAAAACATTTTTCTTTATGGCTGGGGTGAGTAAAAGAGATCAAAAATATGTTTAAAAGTGTTTAGAATTTAAGAATAATAAAGAAGCAAGCAATTCTCCCAGGGGAGAAATGACTGCCTTTCATTCCTGGGTAGTTAAAAAAGGCCTTTAACTCGAACTTGGAGCTACAGGAGTGACACTTTGTGTAGAATTTAGGGCTCTCTGGAATCTCCTTACACCTTTCAGGCCAAGATTTGCTGCACAGATTTTTCTAGTTAATCTTATGTGCCGAACAAAATCCAATTATATCGATGAGGCTAACTTCAGAAAGAAACAGTCTTCTACTTATTTTGTCTATAAGGATCAGTTACTTGTCTTACGTGTGATAGGTAAAGAAGAAAATCCATGTTTCTGTGGCATTATAATTTGATTTCAGGTCTGTCAGGTCATATCACACAAAAGCTTCTTTTCCCCTCGCTCCCCCAATCTTTTCTTTTTTGTCAATGACATTCCCCACAATGAGCACTCCGAAAGAATAGCTATTGCTTCTCTGTCAGCTTGGTTTTGTCAGTTCTGAATGCAGGGTCTTGCTTTGCCATTTCCAAGGTCTCTTTGAAACCCTGGATCACAGCTGGCGCTTCAATCAGGAGTTCACACCGTGAAGAAGCTGGCAGTGGTTCCTCCACCAGCTCTGTGGAAGATACATCGTCTCCTCCACAGCACACAGTGGAATACACCTTTCATTTCATTTCTGAGAAAGACTGCATCAGTCACAAGTCTTTCTTGACAAAAAATATTAATAACGGCCCAGCCTCCTAAGCGAGGGGAATATTTTGGGGTTTGAACTGAACTGGCCTTAGCTTGTCAGAATGATTTGACTTTAAGAAATGCAACAGTGAATCCTGTTTTCTATCGTGGTTTTAAAATCTGGCACAGTAATGAACTTAAGGGCGTTTTAATTATGTGTATCATGACAAAATGTGTCAGTAACAATATGTAAGTGGAGGATTTCTTTTTAAAGAAATATGCTCATATAAAATAATTGATATTCTTTTCCAATATATGGCATGGTATTTATTTTTATCACTTTCAGGAATAGATTATAATGGAACCTCTTTAAGATAATACTTTTAATGTTTAAAAAGTGTTTTATTTATTATATTCGGGGAATGAAGAGGAAAGAAAACATTTACTGATCATTTAGGGGGAAAGTATTGGCAATACTAGGCAGATGTGATGTTAGAATTTATATCTCTAGCTGAAAGCAACATGGGAAGTTAACAGATAAGTCCTGAAAATGGAAATGGAATATGGTCATACATAATAAGAACTAAGGCATTGAAGTAAAATTCTCCTTCCTTTGTGGTTAACTTCTTTATACAATTCTTGTGGTTTTGCTGTGGTACTTATTTAACAATTAATGTTCTAAGTTGTAACTTATTCAAAGAAAACAAGCCTCCTTCAAATGCTAATACAGGCTGAATCTAAATATGCCAAATGAGGCAGAGAAGTGGTAGATGAGATGCCAAAAAATCGCTTTGACCTCAATTATCCAGATAATATTTCAAGAAACAGTTTGCATGGCTAAAGAGCGTGTAATCTAGTTGTCTCCAATGTAATCACCACCTTCTAGGAAAACCGTCCTTACACGTTACGCCATCTTCTATTGTCAACCAAATCGGAGCCCAGGGTTACAAATACATTCACCCAGCATCTTATGGGTAAGGATGAGCATTAAACATCAATATTTCTTGAGTAATTATCCTTATTATTAATGTTACATGTAGCAGAAAATGAGTGTTTTATATAACACATTTGTGAACATAGGTGTTTTTTTCAGTGAAAAATAGCTATTTTGTAAAGATACTCATAACTACCAGATACATGTTTATATATCACTACATCCGAAACTAAACTAAAACCAACAATTAAAAATATAATCAGAGGAGTTGGGGTGGGCGGGGAATGGGGAGTTGTTTAATGGGTATAGAGTTTCAGTTTTGAAAGATGAAAAAGTTCTGGAGATCTGTTGCATAACTATGTGAATATACATAACACTGTTAAACGCTACATTTAAAATGGTTCAGGTGGTAAATTTTATGTTATGTTTTTACCACAATTAAAATTTTAAAATATTTTACTCTGGATCTAGGAAAATGGGCGGGGCAGGAAGCTTTATCTACTTGCCAGAAGCCGATTGACATTACATGGAGCATTTATAGAGAATGTTGGTAGGGCTGCCATAGGGGTCAAGGGAAACAAGAAGCAAAGAGAAGATGATCAATGCCTTTGTCTCCTTGAATAATTTTGATTTGTGCAGACTACCAGAAATCATCACTCAGAAAAACCTCTCACCATGAAAAGTGTGGCTGGGGAAATGGTGAAAAACACTATTCCTAAACAAGGCTTATTGATCCTTGACACTGTCATTGTTTAGACATTGACAAGAAAGCCAAGTTTCTAAATGTCAGATATACAACAGGAGGGGGAAAAAAAAACTCCTTGGATGAAAGTAAAGGAGATGGTAATAAGATTTGCTGAGCTTGAACTGTGTGCTTTACACGTACTATTTCATTTACTTTTGTGAGGTAGATATTATTATCCCACTATTCCCAAAGGGAGAAATAGGGTCTGAGAGGTTATTTGCCCTGTTTGGCCCATATAGTACTGTTATCATCAGAAATGGAACTGTAGTCCAGAGAATCTGATCTGTCCAATCCTAATTTCTCTATTACTATTTGGGACAGTCAGAAGTGAAATTGAGCGATAGAGACATAACCAGGACTTCTGTCCGCTCTCATACTCGGTGATTATTCTCACACTCTCTGATTCTTTGTGGTCCCTGGTCTCTGGGAATCTAAGGCAGCCTTCTTGAGCAACCATCTACCCCTCACTGACCTGCATTAGCCATTATTTCAGTATCCATTCTTTCAGTACCTAACCATCAATACAGTAATTCTTAGACATAGATTTATGAACAAGATCAGGCCCCTGTCCTCAAGAAGTTAACTGTCTACTGGGAGGTGCTGACAGGTAATAAGGATGCTAAGTACCAGCGACAATGGAGCCTATACACACAGTTTCAAGGAGGAAAAAAATTAAAAACCAAAATAGAATAAGGACTTGGTGGAGAAAGAATGGATGGGATGTAGTATCTATAACCAAAAGCAATAAGGATGACAATCATGTGCTCCATCCTCTAAACCCAGGGCTCTGGCTCAAGTCCACCTCTGCTTTTTGTGACCAAAATTCCTAAAATTTTAGAGCAGTTAGGCAATACCTAGCATATTAATTTTTGCCTTATCATTAAATGCAACTGACCAAGTGACAGATCAGAATATTTTATATTCTATCATTTAGGACTAAATGTGGTTCTTAATTAGGAACCAGATGTGTATGTAGAGGGTGGGAGGTGGTAAGTAAGAGTGGGATTGTGGAATAAGCCTCTATTATTTGTAAAATTTAAATTTTCTTCAAGAATCTTGAATGGGTATAAACTGACAATGTTACCTCTCCTCACACACACAGAGGGTGCCAAAAAAGTGTATACACATCTTAAGAAAGGAAAAAAACTGTATTAAAATTGTAATGCTCAATATATACCGATAACAAAAGATGAATACAAGTCATGTGTATACATTCTTTTGGCACCCCCGGTATATGTTAAATGCATAGCATGGTAGACCATTAAAGCGTCATTCTTTTATCTTCTTTTATAAATTGGAATTTCATCTTCCAATTTTGTGTGTTTTATTTATAACACTATATATTATAATACACATCTTACGTATTACGTAATTTTTCTACTTATTTAATTAGGCCACCCAAAAAGATCACTTTGAACACGCCAAAATGTGATTTGTTGGCCATACTTGGGAAAGTAATTTTTAAACTTCTGCTTGCATTGTCTTTTCTTTGGATTTCATGCACGTGACGCATGAAAGTTATAATAGATAACGCTGAAGGAGGCTGTGTTGAATATGAAATATCTCAGTAGAGAGGCAGGCTAATGAAAACTCCGTCAAGTATTCCAGTGGATGACACTGCACACCTCTCAGGAAACAACAACCACAAGGAGAAAGCTGGAGAGATTCACAAACTATAATTAGCTCCATTGAATCTCCTTAACTGAATTTCTAGCATGCTGTTTCAAGAAGGTGACATTTATGGGCAAATGTGGCACACACCTTTTTGGTCACTATTATTGGGTGTTAAAAGCAAACTACATTTACAGGGCCCATGGCTATGGGATTTATTTTTCTCACAACAAAGTTTCCCCAGCATTGTCTGTTATTCAGGAAATTTCACAGCGTTAGAGGACCCAAACTTCAAAGTCAAGGAAGTGAATTTGTGGTATGGGACCCTGGAGGCACCATCAGCCTCAGAAAAGCACTAGATTTTTTTCCTAGTCATTTGTTTACTACAGGATGCAAATCAGAACGCTATATAGAGACACACTCATTTTTAAAGATATATAGGTACTGACATCATTTTATAAAAAGTTTAGCCTACCAGACAAAACATTGTTCCATCAGTTGTTCACGGAAGGAGGTTTCCCTTTGCTAAACATTTTGCAGTACCAGCGGTGTGACCCTGGGGTCACGGGATAATACCAGTGTGCTCAGGCTTGCAGGGGCCTTTTTTTTTTTCCCCCACTGGTAAGTAGCACCTGCTGTGAGGCTCTCTGAATACATACAGAGAGCCTGCAGCAAATCACAGATGTTTTCTGCCCTGGAAAAACCTACAGGAAGTAATCACTAAAAGAAAGACAGAAACAGTATGGAGTAGGTAGGAGCAGGGGGAGAAAAAAAAGACTCCTTTTACCTTTGGGGGGATGTTTGGAGGAATAGATTTAAAATGCAGAATATGAGTAGCCTTGCTGTGCAGCTCAATTTAACCCACACTCCACCTCCACCCAGCTGAGAAAGAAGGTGCAGTGCTTCTAAGGAAGATGGGGCATCTCCTGACCTAAACTGAGTGGGAAAATATGCTTGAAAATCCCTTTACATTGTGGTAGGTTGGAGTCGTTAACTGTTTTCAGGTTTTCTTGTTATTTTGGGGCATCTAGGTTTTTCATAAAACAAGTGCCCTAGGTTTTTTTGAAGTTTGAAAATAAGTGCTTTCATTATGGTGCAAGCCTTTTCTATTAGCCAGGGACCATTTCCCTTTACACCTCCTAAGGGAGGCCCCCACCATCTCAACTAGGTTCTTTCTCCTGTCTTGAACATTGGATATCAAAAAGAAAAACTCAAAAAAGAACTCATGCGTGAGTTTATCTTGTTTTCAAACCAGGTTATTTTCAGTATTTCAAGACCATAATAACATTATTTCATAGACTTCCAAGAAAGTGGTAACAAAGAAAATATTTGTCTACTCTACTACATTTTCCCAACAATTTCTGGACCTCATTTCAAAGAGATGTATGCTGCCTGAATGTTAATGTGCTTTTCTTTCTTCTAGGGAAACCAAAGCATGTTATTTGTTTTCATAGGAGTATTTATACTTAACACATTTACATTTTAGGTCACATTTGCTCAAATCCTTAAATGACTTCTCTAATAACTATTTTTTAGCTTATAATCACATTAACAAGCTTCCCCTAATGAATTCTTCGGAGCCCTGTTCTTTAAATTTTTATTTTAACATTTGACAGTTTCTTTGTAGAAAGGAAAGAGCATTTGAAATAATATTGGATATTTTGCCAAGTCTGTCAAATGAGTAGCACTTCCACTTTCTCAGCTCCGTCTCATTAAAATTGTATTCTAATTCTGTCTTAACTTGGTGTTTGTGCTTCATAAGTCACTGCCTGCTTGTTACTTGTAGTGTGGGAGATGAAATTTATTCAAACCCAATAGCTGAGGTAAAGAATTGAAAGGCAGGCAGCTGGGAGAAACGAAATTAGCTTATTTTAGTGCTTTTCCGGCTGGATTTTTGCACAACCACTCGTTATGCCTTGTGTCTATTTGCATTTGTGACACTATCTATGTTTGGTTTATAGATTTCCATTAACATGATATTCTTAAAACAAAAATACAAAGATTCCCCCTTACCTTTTTTTTCTTTTCTTTTTCTTGTCTTAGCATTGAAATGCCACTAAGTATCTGAGTTGATAAAAGGGGAAACATGATTTTCTAGTTTTCTATAATTATAGAATCATTAAAATCGCCCAACAAAGATTAATTGTTTCACTGTGTTACAATTCATATTGGTGTCTCTTACAGAAAAGAACATTAGTGACAAAGAGTAAATGTTAAACCCTCAAAATGGTTTGAGGGGAAATGGATTTAGAACGTAATGTGACTTACAAGCAATTTCACATGGAATCCAGGAGGGAGCTGTGCTTTCTAACCTAACTACTCCATCTCCAGCTTTAAATGTCAAAAGAATACACTGTGGAATTCCTAATTTTGAATATAGAGGAGTTTTTGAAGAAAATTGACTAAACACGTTATACTTTCCATTATAAAATTGAGTTGTTAAGGAATTATATGGTCTAATTACTCAACTTGGTATTTTTGACTACTTTGATTATGAACAGATATTGTCATTAGCTAGCTAATTAAATTGACTGCAATAAGAAGCAGTAATTTAGAAATATGTTCTAAATTAGTTTCTATATGAAAGCAAAGTCTTTGTTGATCTGTGTATGTGATTAATGTCAAGTGTCACGAATTAGCTGAGGGATTTCTGTGTAGAAATATGTGCATTTATATAAAAGAAAGAAGAGATTTATTTACCCTCCAATTCTAAAAGTGAAAGATGGAGCTTGGTATGTGCCTAAATATAAGGACCAATGCATTTTTTTCCTGATTACTCAAAGAAAATATAGGAAGAACAGCACATTTCCTAGAAATGTGCTGGTTAGATTTAAGCATCTATACGTACAATACAATGTGTTTTCCAACCTGGAAAATAATATATATAGATTTAAATGTAAATAGACAGAACCTGTCAAAGTATTATGTAAGATATGTGGACAAATCTGCCAAATCCACTGTAGTACAAAATTGCAAAATATTTTATGCAACTAATAAATTGTGTGGATAAGCAGTGGACCATAGTCATAAATAAATTTGCCTTTAATGTAGGTATTTTGTAGTAATGGTAGCTGGATTGGAAAGGTGACCCTCTTGAGAGCATTTAGCATGGTGGATTTTTATTTGCTTTTTTTTTTTCTTACCCAGTGTGATATTTTGTTCAGGGTCTTTGTCATGCTTGTACCTATTAACATATTGTAAACCATCTAGCAGAGGAAGATATAGAGTTATAATCTAGGACAAAACTAGAAATGAATAGGCCACACAAGTCTAAGCCCTGGCATGATTTAAGAGATTCTGTCCAAAGGATTACATAATAGATAAACTCTGCAATGTACATATATACGTGTTATGTAAGTAAATCACAAACACCGAAACTGATGTGGGCTTAAACAATTTACTCCTTACTATAGGATTTATTCTTGCTAGGTATTTATAAATTTCAAGATAAACAGCACTCCTAACTATAACTAATATACCCAGATCCATTACAATTCTAGATCTCTACACTTTTTCCTCCCCATCTTTTCCACTCCAGGCCCTTGGAATAAGTATATATCCTGGTCCTACAATTTGTATGGCCTCACCCAGCAAATAAAACTTATAATAATAAAGTGGAAACTGATTTGTTATTCAAACACAACATTTTTAACACCAAGCTTGGTCTATATAACCCTTGAATTTGTAACCTAAGCCTCAGAAATCTACGGAACTAAACGGCTCTGTCAAGAAACATGCTGAGAAAATGTACCATATGTTCCTGCAAAAGATTTTGATCTATTTTTTCACTAGCAAAATATTTTTCCCCTTTTTCAGGATATAAGAATCTGGTTGCCAATTATACTTAAATTATTTTATTTGGCCCCTTGATTCTTTTATCAACTGGATGTCTTCGTAGAAATAACGTCTGTACCAGAAGCACTTTTTCAAAGCAGCAAGGAAACAATCTGTTCCCACCCAGAGTTCCCCATTAGCCAGGTCCTTCTCACCAGAGAGGTACAAAAAATAAGTCCAGGGAGAAGGAATAAAAGAACAAAGGGCCATTATGGATTTAGCATCAGTCTAAGGCCCTGCTGTGGCCACCAACCCTTGGAGTTGCGCTCTTTCCTTATGATTACTGGTTGTATCTGTCCTCCAGGGTTGTTGGTGCTGCTTAAATCTGTTTAGCACCAGTGACTTGCTATGGTCAGTCCCAAAGAATTTGTTTGATTATTCGGATTTTGACCTTCTTTACCTTGAAATTTCTGAGTTCTTAATATTTCCTAAATACTTCCTTAATAATTCCTCAATGTCTTCTTGTGAATTCCAGCCACCTTAAGGCATTTGTGATGTCAGATCTTAAAGAGGAAAATCTTTGAAAAAATGAAAGGACTGATCGGATGGACTATGCCCACATTATTCTCACTAATAGGCATACCCACAACCCCTCCATTAGCTTTAGTGCGTATCACATAAAACAATATCCACCTGCTTCTTCTCACTCAATAGACCTTCAAAATTGTCTACTCTACAAAATATTTTTCCTTTGCTATTTTTTTTTAACTTTTATGTTTGACTTTCTTGAGATGCGATCCTGTCTTTCTTTGACTAATTGCAGTGGTTGAATCATCTCTTACAATCATGAAAAGTATCCCTAAATCTAACGATTTTCTTTGAGCATCAAGATTCAGCATCAGACCTATTGGCCTCTGCCTGTGAAAACTGAAATGATCTTCAAAAAGGTAACTGGTTCCTAATCAAGAAATGATTTTCCCCAACTTTCTACAGTTTAACATCCAGTATCCTCTCACGTTTTTACTCATCTGGCCTTTCAATCTGTTTCTTCCATGTCTCCTTTAGCAGCATTCCTTTTACTTCTCAGATATTAGTGTGCTTAGTCACCACAAATGAACAAACAAATTCAGGGACATTAAGTGGCCAGCTCTAAAACAATCACACCGAAGATATGCTTTTGGCAATACATACATACATATGTAAATGAAATAAAAAATTACTTAAGGCATATTTGCAACATTTTTCAAGGACAAATTTCAGTAAGAGGTAAAATCATGACTCTTACATAAATATAAAATGAATGCATATCAAACATTGTTTTTAACTCATTAATTCAATGAGGGAACTGGAAAGATATTACAACTGGTTCAAAGGAGAATCCAAAGAATAGACACATAGTAGATTCAGAATATTGAAATGGATTTGCAAATATATGCAAAACTGGCTTCTTCTAAAATGGAGGAGACAACTTGAAATTCCATGAGACAGAATTGATTTGCATGTCTGTAGATAAGATTATTTGCATGACTATTAGTTTACTACACATTACTTTCTACTTTACAGAGATGTAAAAAAGAGTGCATAACTTATCCATCATCAAGAAATCCCTGGAAGCTCCAGCATTCCACAGAAAGGATACCCAGTTATTTCTTTTGCTTATTCTAAAGTTTTACATTTTTCTTTACAGAATGAATGAATACTCTTGATTAGACTTCTGCCTATACCTAGGATTAAGTATACTCATTCATTCAACAAATATTTCTTAAGTACTATACCTGTATTCCTGACTATGTTCTAGATATGAAAAATAATGCAGTTAACAAAACAGAAACACCTTTGTCTTATATTTTAATGGGGAAAGATAGAAAATGAGTAAGTAAACAAGCAAATTATGAATATATATGTCAGATGGTGTTCAGTACTATGGAAGAAAATAAAGCAAAACAAGGTAGAGAGAGTGGGGTAAAGTCAGGGAAGGTACTATTTTAAAGAGAATGTTAAGGAAAGGTTTCACTGGTGTGGGGTTATTTCATAGTTATTTCAGCAGAGACCTGAAGGAAATGAGAGTCAGAGTTACACTAGGAGAAGAGCTATCTAGGCAGAAAGAAGAGAAAGTACGAAGCTCTGAGACAGCAGCAGGGTTAGTGTATGGGGGGCCAGCAAGGAGATCAGTGTGAAGGAAGAGTGAGCATGGGCCCAGGAGAAGGAGCAGAGCAGTAGAAGTAGGCAGGCTGGAAAATGGAAGGCCTCCTATACCATGCGCAAGACTTTGTATTTCTGAGTGTTGTGGGAAACAAGTGGAAGGTGAGGGCTAGGGGACCAGAATATGCCACCCCAAAATATGCCTCTTTGGTATATGGATTATTTTGATCTGAAGTCCACTGACACAGGAAAAGCTCTAAAGACAGTCTGCACGTTATCCTTTTGTAAAGGAAATTTTCATTTTTAAGGATAGCTCCCTCTCTCTTAACAACTCTTATCAATGGAGGAGGAACAGATTTAAATTTGAATATCGAACCTCACTAAATAACCCTTTACTATACTTTTCCCAGTCACCTTCCCATAACTTGCCTCCCCTAGCCAAAGCCCCAAACCCATTCCCCTCTGTTCAGCCTCAGATGGTCTATAATCCCAAATACTAACTACCCGGTTGGGTCACTCGTCACTGGGTACTGCCATGTGTATATACGTGATGCACATGTTAATAAACTTGTTTTTCTCTTGTTATTCTATCTGTGACCAGTCTGATTTATAGGACGCCAGGAGAACCGAGGATGGGCAGGAGAAGAGATTTTTCTTCTGTAGGGGTGGAAACGTTTGTTTTTGTCTTTCCCTTCTAGCTCCTTTGGCTGGTCAAATAATCAAGTGGACCAAAGACAGATTAACAGAAGGAAAACAAACAAAAGTTTTTAATTATATGTATACCTCTTGGATACGTGGGAGAAGCCTCGGAAAACTAAGTAATTCCCTGAAATGGCTAAAGCTATCATCTTAAATACCATCTTCAGCTAAAGACAAAAGATGCTGAGGGGTGGAGAGTTGCTAGGAAAACCACAGTAAACAAGGAAAAGGTTGCTATACAGATTTAACTCATTGCCTTCTGCAATGATAAGAGATTGTAGAGATTTAGAATCATCTTTTCTTACTGGTACAGAGAGGGAGACACCCTTACAAAAGGAGAGTTCCCTCATAAATGTAAATGTTTCTTACAAAAGGGTAACTTCTGCTAGGGTTTCAGAATATTTCCTGTGTCTGCAGTTTCTTAAAAATAATCAGCCTAAAATAATCCTTATGCCAAAGAGATGTCAGCCATACACATAAGTAGACTAGGTATCTGTTACCAAAATAGATTTATTCTGGAAAAGAAAGGATTGCAGTCTGGTACATGCAAACATAGTGAGCCACGTGCACACAGCAGAGGTCCCTTATCAGAAGAAGCAGCAGGAAGCCCCTTATAAGGAAGGGAAGAGGAAGTTATGAGAAGGGGCTGCCACAATCTTACAGCTTTGTGTTAACCATAGAGTTCTTCCTGTAGGGTTTTCAGGATGACATAGGATGTGAGAGTTCCTCCCAGCAGCCCTCCTCATTTCTCTCTATGATAAGGTCTTTGTCATAGATTTTGACAAAGACATATTTTGGGGTGACAAATTCTTCTCCCCTACATCTCCCTTACAAAGATTTTGAGCTTGGGAGTAGAATCATACAATATACACGTTATATTGGCTGATGTAGGAGATGGGACTAGGATTTATTGGAAATCAATCAGGAAAGTTCTGGTAGTCTATGGAGAGACGATAATGGAGTAGAATGGTACCTGTGGAGACAGGGGAAGGGCTCTTTTTTCTTACGAATATTTTTTAAATGGGGCCAGCAGAGATTTTCCGCTCAACCCAGCAAGAACAGAAAATAACTTTGCAAAACATGCATATAGTCCATTTTTTTTGCTCTTCAGAAACTTTTCCTAATTCAAAGACACACACTTGTCAAAACACAAATGTATTCCCAGATGATTATTTTTATCACCTCCTGAGAAGCAAGAGGAAAGGCAACCTATTGTTTGTGCCATTCTGTTTCTAAGCCTATAATGGGTGCTTGTTTGCAAACAAGAGTAACAAATTTTGACTGAGTTGAGCCAGAAAGGAGAAAATTAAAAGAATATCATTAGTTTATAGAATCTATGGATGGGATGGAACAAGGTTTTTTTTCAGCTGAAAGGTATTTTTTGGTGGGAGAGAAACATGAGAATAAGTGTTCTAAAAGTCAAGGAAAAATAACTAAATGAATAGTTTCCCCTTATCTGTGGTTTCACTTTCCATAGTTTCAGTTACCCACAGTCAACCATGGTCCAGAAATATGCAATGGAAAATTCCAGAACAAAACAACTTATAAGTTTTAAATTGCCGCCATTCTGAGTAGTGAGTAGTATGATGAAATTGTGCACTGTCTTGCTCTACCCATCAGGGACATGAATTGTTCTTTGTCCAGCGTATCCATTCTCTATACGCTACCCGCCTGTTAGTCACGTACCGTATTTCCCCAAAAATAAGACCGGGTCTTATATTAAGTTTTACTCCAAAAGACACATTAGGGCTTATTTCAGGGGACATCCTCCTAAAAAATCATGCTAGGGCTTATTTTCCACTTAGGTCTTATTTCCGGGGAAACACGGTAGTATCTGTCTGGGTTATCATATCGACTGTGCTTGTGTTCAAGTAACCCTTATTTTACTTAATAATGGCCCCAAGTGCAACAGCAGTTTGAACTTTATCATAGATGTGTATGCAAAGGAAAAAAAGATAGTATAGTGTTCAGTACTATTCAGTTTCAGGCATCCACAGGGGGTCTTGGAGTGTATCCTCCACAGATGGGGGACTACTGTACAAGACATAAAAATAAGAAGTCTGCTTATGCAGTATGTATCAAATGAGAATTATGCTTATGCCAGGAGTCTTACATTTTAATAAGTAAATGTGATCAGCATGCAGTTATAGAAAATGTAAGCTATGTGGCTCTGATTTAAAGGGTTTATTATGTATATTGTCTGTACAGATAACTTTTTCTTGCAGCAATGACAATAAAACCCCAAACTGGAGGACTCTATTTAGATCATTCCAGCCATTCATCAACTTCCTCTGGGAAATTTTTGTTAAAAATTTTATCAAAAATACAAATTTCCAGACCACAATGCAAAATGTTCTTATCCAATACACTTGAGCTGACATGTAGAAATCTGTATTTTCCAAGTTTACGAGGATTTTGATGATCAGCCAGTATGGGCACCTGTGAGTTAGGTCATAATCTGCCCCTGGAACAATTTTTTAATTTACCTGCTCAAAGGGAGAATCTGAAAATAAAGTTTCGTTTACTTATTTGGAGCTACTCGTTTTACTGAGTCACAGAATGTTGGTGCTCAAAGACGATTATCTGGTCAAAAAGGAAACAAACAGATAAGACAATCACATCCCAAATAGTACCCAGTATTCACAAATAGCTCAGTCTCCCACACTTCTCTCACTCTGCTGCCTGCCTGCTACCTGGACATTGCTTGAAAATTGCGTTTAAATATTTTTTTCTTATATAATGTGTTTTACTTCCAATATTGATGTGTATTTATATTTATCCAATTCTATCTATTTTCAGAAAGCAGTCAAAGCAGCATTTAACAAATATATACAAAGAAATAAGAAAGAAGAAGGAGGGAAGGAAGGAAGGAAGGAAGGAAGGAAGGAAGGAAGGAAGGAAGGAAGGAAGGAAGGAAGGAAGGGAAAACTTATAAAGCAAGACCAAGGAAACAAGAAAAGTAAATATGGCAATGAATATTCATTACCTTTTCAGTGATAAAGTTTATATTGGCTTCTGAACTCTATGACACTCAGGGCAAAAAAAGAAAATTAAGCTACAGGCTTCACTAAAGGTAAGTGGCATGATTTTTTTCTCATTGTTTATTTTTCTTCTTGTATGAAGCCATGACTTGCTCAGTCAATAGTTGATAGCTGTAAGTTGTAACACTGGAGCCCACACCACATTCAGCTTTCATTCATTCCATAATGCTAGGGGGCCTTCGAATTTCCGAAGGAAACTTTGACTACTAAGACTATCTAGAAGACAAAGTGCTTTGTTACTATGAATATGTGATTTCACATTGGTAAGGCATTCTATCAAATTTGAACAGTTTATTAAAGCTTTCCAAAACAGAATTTGTGTTTATCCTTGTTTTCAGTTTTGAGATCTAATAGCCAAACCTAAATACTCTGAGTCTCAATTTATCTGAACCACTATTATTCAGGTTTCCTTTTACTTTTTCTCACGGGACACTACTTAGAATCTTCAGTCCCTTCAGTTTCTCAGGCTTCATCTTTCCCATTTTTTTAGGTATTTGACCCAAAGCTCTGGTGGGAAATTAAAAGAAAAGAAAAACAACTCAATCCTACGCTCATAAAAAGTACTGAGCTACCAGTTTCTCTAGTTTGTTGTGGTTGTGGTTGCGGCTGTTGTTATGACTGTCCTGTCTTTTGTGTATCTTGAATGGTTCTTGCTTTTAAAAATGTTTATCCAGTGTTTCACATAGTTCCCGAGACTCCCCGCTGATAAAGCTTCAGTATAATTAAAGTATTTATATGAACACTGCTGAATTCAACTTGCATTATTTAGACAAACAAAGGAAAATTCCTGGCATTTCCAAGTCACAATTGTGTAATCAGATGATATAGTGTTAGTTAGTTTAAGAATACCTTTACACCCAGTTTAAAAAAAAAAAAAAAACAAAGCAAAACAAAACAAAAAAAAACACGTAACATTGATGTTTTCTCCTTCTATTATATGGTATTCTTCACTGAAATTAATTTCACTGGATTATATTTCAATTTGGACTGAATTTTCTAAATGAAGCAGTCTAAAATAGTCATGCTAGACTGTATGTGCTTGTTTAATTAACTTGGGAAAAAAGAACCATATCTGGGCAGGGAGAAAGCCAACTTATCACCATTCAAATAGACCTAAATACAGCCTTTTTCTTTTTTCTTTTTTTTTTTTCTTTTTCTTTTTGCCTTTAAGTCTTGCCCCTTGACACGTCCTCATTATGGAAACAAATGTAACATTGAATAAGTTAATGTCATTGTTTTGGAATTATGACATGAAGGGGAAGAATTATAGCATGCTGGGAATTTTGGTAGGAATTGATTTACAAAAGAAGTTGCCACATTTGTTTTTATTGTGGTTAAAGCTCTAGTTTGGGAGAAAACAAAAGGGCAAGGAATTGGGGAGTTTATGGATGAATGTGGATCTAATGAAGAGAGTCCATTGGTTCCACAGGCCAGGGGAAGATTCCCACAGTCCTGAACAAACAGTTCTCAGCCTATAATTTCTAAGCTTTTGTTTCCCCACTTTGGAATTCTGACTACAGGCATGTTACCAAGCCAACTGGGTTCACTACAAAGATCCAGCAAGTTCTTTTTATCACAGAGATCAAGACAACAATTGTGTGCCTACAAGAAAAGAACAACTAAAACCATCCAATAAGCATTAAAAGAACAATTCTAGAGATAGTTGCTTTTGAACTCCAATAATAGGCAACATTCAGTCCCGAGATTTGAAATTCCCAGTTAAAAGAATTCATTACCAATTGCCTTTCCTTGTAATTATGAGAGCTGCTAGCTGCAAGTATTTTCAGCAGCATTAATTTTGTCAAATGTGATATTTTACAGTTCATCAAATCCCATACGATGGCCATATTATAAATCTACTTTATAGACTTAGTTTTGTTTATTATAGAGTATATTTATGAAATAGAAGAAATCTAAATTTTGCCTTGGCTTTACCCCAAACCACAGAAAATGGAGTATTGTAGCTTGTTCTGAAGTATCACTTCCTGAATGTAAAAGTATGCTGTTTGTACAGGTACATTCCATTGACATGCGCAATGCCCAGCTGAGAAAATAAAAAGGGTACTCAATATGGCCATTTCCCTCTCTTTTAGCTGTGACCTGTGAACAATTTCTGTTCCATGTGGGAAAAAAATTCTAATTTCAATTTTTGTGTAAGCACTTCATTTTCTGATGGCATGGGAGCAGTTTAAACTGAATCTGAGCAGGCATCAGTAATTCAGAATAAATATTCTGTTTTAAGAACTTTGACTCTATTATTTGTGGGATCCCTATATCCAAACTTTAGAAATAGCTTCTGTGACTCAGTCATTCCTTATGAAATCCAAGACAAGCTTGTGTGTTTGCTATGAGTGTGCACTTTTTTTTTTTTTTCCCCTGCATAAGAAAGACTAAAGAACTAGCTATTCTGGTGTTTTATTTTGGGAAGGATTGAGTGAGTTTTGCATTTGACAAATTTTTTTTTTTTTTTTTTTTTTTTTAAGGAGGGTGAAGCTCAAAGTGGCCCATGCAGGGATCGAACCGGCGACCTTGGTGTTATTGAGACAGGTTAGTTAGCATGTTGTTAGGCAGACAGGAAGGTCCCTGGTAGAATAAACAAAGACAGCCGTATCCTGAAACTCCAGATTCTGAGATAGCTCTTTCACTCCAGGACAAAATGTAAGGGCGCCTTGAGGCTAATAAATTATCTCATAAATCCCTTTTGGCCAGACAAACTGAACAGATCTGATAGATAGAAATGGGTTATTTCGTTAATCCCTTCAGGATGGGCAAACAGAACAAACCTGATAGATGAATTCCATTAACTGGCGCCAGCTCCCCTTGCCCAAACAGGCAGGAGAAGGTACAAAAGTAAGAGCTTTTGCCTCAGTCAGGGGGCATCCCATTCAGGAACCTCCTCCCAATTGGGAGCTGAATTTCTTTGCTTTTTAATAAACTATCCTCTTTTACAACTCCTTGCTTCTCCTTGGTCCATGCTTCTATTCTTCGGGTTCACGAGATGTGATCCCAGCTTTCACAGAAAATGTCCTACATCATTATGAGCACCGCGCTCTAACCAACTGAGCTAACCGGCTGCCCACATTTGACAAATATCTAATAGTACTATGCCCAACCACAGCAGCTTGTTTTTGTCCAGGATGAACATCTTGTTGCTTCTAGAAAGTTTGTCAAAAACCCTTTTCTTACTAAAAAGAAAAGGATGGAAGAAAGTTCGCTGATAGAATGAGTGTTCTAAGGTTTTGTTTTTAACTCAGTTTTTAATGATCTAGAATTGATGCATATCCACATTTAAGTTCCAATGCTATTCCAGGAAACTTTATGCCAGAATCAATACAGAGACTCGTGTGGGGCTATGTATATTAATTTATTATGAGAAGCTGGAAATTTGGCAAGTAACTCCTCTTTATTTGTAAATAATTAGGTTTAGTACATCGCCTATAAGATTTCAGGTTATCATGAAAAGAAAACTTGTTTTTTTTTACGTCTACATTTGAATACTATTTGCTGATTAATGAATGAAATATCAGCCAGCACTGGCAAATCTTAACTAATGGTAGATTGGTAGGTTACATTCTTAGAGAAAAAAATCCTGTAAATCGAATCTGATTTTTTTCATAGGAGTTATGTAACATTATACTCATATGCCCATCAAGAACTTAATGACAAACATTTTAGAAAAAAAGGAAGGGCATAAATTCCATATTTATTAATAATAAACAATTTGTTTGTATTTGGCCTTGTATAATAAGATTAAAAGGACAGTTAAGACTATATGTTGTATTAAGAGATCTTAGAACAGGAATCGTCTCTGATTCCAACAGTCAAAGGTTCCAGAAAGACTAAAGCCAGGCAAGTGGAGAAGAGAGAGAAGGTGGAAGGAAAGAATTTATATGGTAGGGCACAAGAGGGGAAGCCAACTAAGAGATGTATTTTGCGAACTGCCTTCTTTTAGGTCTACAGATAATAACATGGGATACTCTTGGCAAAGGACTTTGGGTATGAATTGCTGTAAATCAAAATCTATTGCTACTATGCATATAAGATTTTCAAAATGAAGAGAAGATGAAATGAAAGCAATATGTGAACGATGTATATCAAGGCACTTGCTCTACTTTTAGATGTTAGTAACTTTATAAAGGTTTCTTGGTGGGAATTTTTTGGTGCCAATAATACAAAAGAGAAAGTGTTCAATTGATATGTAAGTTGTTAGACACATATATATGTACATATTCTAGAGGAGGAAAAACTTTTCCTTGACCTTCTTGGGGTCCTTGGCTGGGCTTGAAAATTAAACTGACAGACTCACAGGAAAAAAGTATGCACATTTATTTAAGTTTTACATGACATGGGAGCCTTCATAAGAAAATGAAGACCCAATGAAATAGTTAAGCCTAAGTGTTTTTGTACTAGGTTTGATGAAGCGTGGAAAGCCGTGGAAAAATGCAACAGGACAACAGAGTATGAACTAAGGATAGTGAACTGGAGGAAACTTAGCAAGGCCTGTTCTTTTGGATCCCTTTTGGTGTCCCTCTGTCTTCAGAGATAGAGATGTTCCTTTCCTCCAGATATAGGAAGGGCACTTCTCACACGACAATCTTATGATCTGCTCCAGAGAAGAAGGGCGAGGTCAGAGAGTCCTTCCTAAACCTGCTATTTCTCAAATTTCTTGGCTTAAAACGTCAACATGCTAAGATGGCATATTTTGAGGTAGTGTGTTCTGGACCCCCTTAGTGTGTGTGTGTGTGTGTGTGTGTGTGTGTGTGTGTGTGTGGTGCCAAAACAATGTATACACATTTTAAGAAAGGAAAAAAACTGTATTAATTGTAATACTCAATATATACCAATAACAAAAGATGAATACAAGTCATATTTGACTTCTACAATTACAAGAGGTGCTCAGAGTGGTTACCATCAGCATCCAGACACTTCTGATTACAGCAAACTACTGCTTGAACAGAGATAACAGCTTTTAAAATGTGTACACATTTTTTTGGCCACCCCAGTTTATGTATATATTTACAAACAAAAACACATACAAGAAGCCCTAAGACTACTAATTGGTCTCTGACGAGAAAACAAAAACAACCAACCAAACAAAACTATGGATACAAAGTATATGGTGAGCTCTTAACTTTTTGCAACATTATCTAATTTATTCATGGTTGAAATACCCATGAACCTTTGGTTTGGCTGTGCGGTTCTGAGAAGTTGCCATTAAGAATATAATATTTATGGATCAATGCATAATTTATGTTTTTAAATATAATATTAGCACTTTCAGATTGACTTTTGTTTCCCCAAAATTTATATGTAAGCTCTTCCTAATCATTACCTGTCTACTTTTGGAGTCTTTCAAAAATTAAAAGAGAAAGGGAATGCAGTTTAATCCTTTTTGTTGTTGTTGTTGTTTTTTGTTTTTTGTTTCTCTTCTAGAGAAACATTTCTAATACCCAAAGTAAAATTTTATGAGAGAAAAAACACTTTGGATTTCCATCTTTAATGAAAAATGATGGTATGCCCCCAGATGAACCATGAAGGTGACCTAGAGCTCCATTCATTATAGATGAACTCTTCCTTCCCTTTCCAGTTTTCATTGGTCGGCAGGGCAGCACATGGTACCACAAAAGGGGGTGATGGCCATTGCCCGCTTCTGACAAGAGCAACCACAGTTAGTTCTTCATTCACAATTCACTGTGGTCCTCCTAGTCACAGCTCCCAGTACTGTGATCTGGGCCTGAACCAAAGTAGCCATCTTTATATGTCCACTAGTCTTTGTGTCCAGCTCATGAACTCAAGCTAGTGGATAAGCAAGCAGAAAGAAGCAGAGATGGAAAATCTACATGCTGGTCACTGTTATTCATGCTTTAAATACATCATTTCTACTTCTCATGAGACTCTGCATAGTAAATGTAATTATCCCCATTTTACAGATTGTAAAACTGACAAGTAGAAAGATTTAAGTAACCTTCCCACCATCATATACCTAGTGAGTATCTGAACAGGGATTGACACCAACTTTTGTCTGACTCCATGGCTGCCCAGCTAATTATTTCAGCCATGCTATTAAAGATTATTAGCTGGAAGTAGATTGCTATCTGTAAGTGGAAAAAGTCCAGTGGCTCTCTGGGCAACTGCTAGAATGGAAAATTTTTGAGATTCTAAAGAATCAAGGATTGTATTTATTTATCTCTGCATCCCTCATTGAGACAAACTCAGGATTAGCATAGGAGGTATTCAAGAAATAATGATTAAATGTATCATGCATAAATTAAAATATATTTTTTCAGGTTGTTTTAGTTAGAAATGACATTAAAACAGTACTTTCATGTAAATACAAGATACACATTTAAAATTTTGGATTAGTCTGGGGACCGTATAATGATGTAACACAGAAATCATTAGCTGTTAAATTAATTCACTGTCCCCTAATTTATTACTTTATTAAGAGATAAATAAATCCATGTGTCAATTGCATCTTAAAATGGCTTTGACCTTGGTGCATCTCTGAAACACAATTTAGAAGTAATATTGTAAGATAGTAGACATCTGGGGGAAAAAATATTATCATATGTCTGATCATTTAAAACCCAAGCATCAGCATAAGAAATCTGTAAATGAGACATCAAAGTCAGTGGATATGCTAATGAATGTCTCACATGTTTGCCAAAACAAAACAAAATCAAATAATAAGAAAAGTGTATGTGATACATTACTGTTTACAAAGCATTTCCCTAAGTTTCTCAAACCAACATACTTGTCCTTCATAGCAGAATCAAAAGATAAACATGGTTAATGTCAAATTGTATAAAATATTTTTATGTTAAAGCAAACAGATCTATTATAGATGAAAAAGGCAAAATATGTATTCATTTTTGCGACATGAAAGAGGAGACCTCAATAAAGTTTTTCTCTAATATGTATTTGTGGGTTTCCCCCATCCCTCCCCTACCTACCATGAAAGATAGTGATGAAAACATTTGAGAAAAACTACTGCATATTATCATCTTTTATCTTTAGAAGAGTACTGTGATGTATTTGCAATCATACCCAATTTACAGAAAAGTAAAGAGGCACTGAGAAGTTACCTTGCTCAACTGTGGAGGGAAAGGGTTTTAAAGAACATTCTTATTTCCCAGAAGGACTCCCTCCCACATCTTGTAAACTCAACTATTCATAGCACATTATCAACTTCTTATGTCAGGTTTAGAAGTGGTCTGGAAAAAATGTAAGTGAATATGGATTGCTGTCTATCCAATATACAAAGTAGGTATACATTGATATTCACTCTCAACCTACTTTCTATTAACCAACTCTCATACTAATCAACATTCTTCTTTTTCTCTATAAAATATGACATGTTTTCTGTAAAGTATGATGAAAATCTACAACAGTGGTTCTCAAAGAGTGATCCCTCAGCCAGCAGCATCCGCATCACCTGGAAACTTGTTAGACATGCAAATTCCCAGACTCTACCCCAGATCTACTAAATCCAAGACTCTGGGGATGAGGCTCAGTAATCTGTGCTTTCACAAGCCCTCCAAGTGATTCAGATGGTAACATTGGAGACCCACTTATCTGGAATGATTCTACTTGCATAATGCTTTTCTATTGTTTATAAACTCTTACTTCACTTGAAAGAAACAAAAAATGAAAACTATAGACTATTCATTATAAGTATGTACAAGAAAAATCATGCCGAATTTCCCAGTTGGTGGAAATGCCCTTATCCCTCCATAAAAATACTGCTGGATGGATGTCTAAAGTATATATGTTTCATTGTTCATGTATTCCTACCTTAGCAACTTTTTTGATTAATTGACCAACTATCAGGCTGGTCCCAAGTGTGTTCTAGCTTCCTCTATAAAAAAAAATTGAGATAGATAATATATAAATGATAGGTAAATAGATAAACTTGATATATACGAATGAAGTAAGGATACAAGCGAACCTCTGCAAATCCCTTAAAAATGCACAGAAAGGGCATTTTTAAAACATCTATATTTGAAATATATCTTCAGAAGTGAAATTAAGGGGTAAAAGGCTGAAAACTAAGCAAGAACAATCTGTCAATTCAGGGACTTGGAGCACAGAGAAGCTGGGAGAGCTGCTGTACGTTGTATGATAATTAAGTTCAAGAACTTGCCACCATACACTTACATTGGCAGCACTGTACAAACAGCTCGGTAAGGTTTCATAATGTTGGTACCGTGTTTCCCCAAAAATAAGACCTAGCCGGACCTAGTTCTAATGCATCTTTTGGAGCAAAAATTAATATAGGACCCGGTCTTATTTTACTATAAGACTGGGTATTAATATAATTAATATAATATAATATAATATAATTAATATAATGTAATACTGGGTCTTATATTAATTTTTGCTCCAAAAGAAACAGAGCTGATTGTCCTTCTAGGTCTTATTTTCGGGGAAACAATGCATATTGTCTCACCACTATGTTCGTGTCAACATGTGGCGGTGTCTTTCTAAGTGGCGTTCATTATTGTTGCTGCATGCCTTTTGTGCTCTCAGTAGAATGTCTGAGCTTGAATTAGAGCAATGAACAAACTTTAAATTTCTTGTTTAACTTGGCAAGAGTGGAGGTGAAATCAGGGACATGTTAGTCCAAGTTTATGAGGATAATGCCATGAAGAAAACGGCAGTGTGCAAATGGATTAAACATTTTTCTGAGGGGAGAGAATGTGTCATTGGTGAAGAGAGGTCAGAGCAGCCAGTAACAAGCAGAACTGATGAAAACATTGCAAAAATTCATCGAATTGTGTCAAAATCATTGGCTGACTGTGAGAAGCATAGCAGACCAGGTAAACATCGATAGAGAAACAGGAAAATCTTAACTGAAAATCTTGGCATGAGAAAGATGTGTGCAAAAATGTTCCCGAAGGAGCTCACCTATGAAAAAAAGTAAAGGAGAGTGTTGACGTTTGCCAAGACCTTTTGGAGAGGCAAGACGATGTTTTGGGCCGTGTTATCAATGGCGATGAAATATGAGTATACCAAATTGATCCTGAAACAAAGCATCAAAGTGCTCAATGGAAGTCAGCCAATTTTCCATGACCAAAAAAGTTCCATTAGTCCAAATCAAGAGTCAAACTGCTGTTGCAAACCTTTTTTGATATCAGAAGGATTATTCATTATGAATTTGTACCAACTGGACAAACAGTTAACCAAGTTTACTATTTGGAAGTGCTGAAAGGCTGCATGAAAAAGTTAGATGAGGGCCAGTCCAGTGGCTCAGGCGGTTGGAGCTCATGCTCCTAGCTCTAAGGGCTACCTGTTCGATTCCCACATGGGCCAGTGAGCTCTCAACCACAGGGTTGCCGGTTCAACTCCTCGACTCCAGCGGGGGATGGTGGGCAGCACCCCCTGCAACTAAGATTGAACACACACCTTGAGCTGAGCTGCCGCTGAGCTCCCGGATGGCTCAGTTGGTTGGAGCACCTCCTCTCAACCACAAGGTTGCCAGTTCAACTCCCACAAGGGATGGTGGGCTGTGCTGTTGCGGCTGGCAACGGTGGCTGGACCTGGAGCTGAGCTGTGCCCTCCACAACTGGGTCTGAGGGGGCAGAGACTTGAGGCTGAATGGCACCCTCCACGGCTGGGATTGAAGGAACAACTTGACTTGGAAAGGAGTCCTGGAAGTGCACACTGTTCCCTAATAAAGTCCTGTTCCCCTTCCCCAATAAAATCTTAAAAAAAAAAAAAAAAAAAAAGTTAGATGAAAATGACCTGAACTATTCACCAACAATTCATGACTCTTGCATGACAACAATGCACCAGCTCACACGGCACTGTCTGTGAGGGAGTTTTTAGCCAGTAAACAAATAACTGTATTGGAACACCCTCCCTACTCACCTGATCTGGCCCCCAATGACTTCTTTCTTTACCCAAAGATAAAGGAAGTATTGAAAGGAAGACATTTTGATGATTCAGGACATCAATGGTAATATGATGACAGCTCTGATGGCCATTCCAGAAGAAGAGTTCCAAAATTGCTTTGAAGGGTGGACTAGGCTGGTATTGGTGCAGAGCTTCCCAAGGGGAGTACTTTGAAGGTGACCACAGTGATATTTAGCAATGAGGTATGTAGCACTTTTTCTAGGATAAGTTCTCGAACTTAATTGTCAGAACTTGTGTGAGCTGTGCAGAAAAACATAGGACCCTACCTCAGGAGAAGACATGGCACCTGGACCTGGACCTTTGGACCAATTTCCTGGTTATTACTATTCCAAGTCAGGCTATACCTACATAAATAAATAAATAAATAAATAAATAAAAAATGCTTTGAATAGGCCGACCCAGACAAGAACTGCTCCACAGACACTTTCGACAAGGGTAATTTAAGGATTGTCCATACTGGCTTGGACCAGTCCTGCCAACAATGTGGGGTTTCTTCCTTTACCAATGCCTAGTGAGACAACACTGTGACTCCTCTGTCCTTTGGGAACTCTATAACCAGCTCTCTCTCTCTTCTCTATATCTGCAAGATCAAGAGGGGAGATATGAGTAGTACTGCCCCTTAGAGAAATCACATGCCTGCCTCTCTCCCTCTCCCTCTCCACCTCCCTTTCCTTCTCCCTCTTTCTATCTCTATCACTATCTATCTCTATCTCTACTCGTTTATCTATATCTATCTATATCTATATCTGTATCTATATCTATCTATCGCTCCTGCCCTTTACCTGCTTTGAGAGGCAAGACCACCTGCTATGGAGGAAACTTGAGTTCTTTGACTGATGGGTTGAAATCCTCTCCTAGAGCAAATAGATATGCAACCCAGTAATTTAGAATTCAGTATACTCTCTACAACACTTACATGTTAAAATATAGTGAAGTCAATGGAACAAATGAAAAACAACAATAAGAACGTTTCTTCAAGCAATGGTAGACTCTCTCTCTCTCCAATACTAAATTCAGAAAGAAGATTTACACTAACGGTTATAGGGGAGGGGGACAGGGCAGGAGGGAATGTGCAAAGTAATACTGCCAAATGGCTAGTAGTTAAAAGCTTTCTGCCTTTGGGCTTTTTTGTCTTATTCACATTCCTTTTTAAAGAACTGTGAGTGATTACACATTATTGCCTCAAAGATATCCTAACATTATTTAGTAGTTGATTTTAGAGCAATGCAAGAGAAAACTGTTTCTGTTAGTCCTGAGTAATAGCTCAACACTATTTAACTGGGCTTTAGGGAACAAAGCCTTCCGATTACCCAGGTGTCAATCTCCCCCTCTTAAGACTGGCTTCCTGTGTTGCTTTCTCTCCTTCCTTTGCACTATAAGAAGCAGAAAAATACTTTGAATGTGAATTTGAGGTGTGAAAATTATATCCTCTAGAGTATAATTTGGTTTAAACTGGACAGTTGATCAGCAATTTTCCCTTCTCCAGACTCATTGCACATTCAAAGAGGGTTGGGAAAGAGCATCAGTGTCACTTTGCTGGTTTGAACTTAGCTTTGCTTTGTGAGTGAATATAAAGCTGTATTTCTTAGCACAAAATGAACCCAAAGAGAAAGTTAACCACTGTGAGGGTTATGGCAAGGAAGAAGACATGAAAGGGTTTAAAAAGAAAACTTTAAGTTTTATGAAGGGAGTCCTACGCTGTGTTTGTGTCATCAAATCTCAAGATTCAACAACCAGAAGAATTGAAAGCAAAGACTCAGATATTTGCACACCCATGCTCATAGCAGCATTATTCGCAATAGCCAAAAGGTGAAAGCAACCCAAATGTCCATCAACAGAAGAATGACTAAACAAAATGCAGTACATACATCCAGTGGTATATTATTCAACCTTAAAAAGGAATGAAATTCTGATGCTACAAACAAGGATGAGCCTTTAAGATGGTATGGTTAAGTTAAGTGAAATAAGCCAGTCACAAAAGGACCAATATTGTATGATTCACTTACATGAGGTACCTAAGATTGTCAAAGTCATAGAGACAGAAAGTAGAATAGTGGTCATTATGGGGTTTTGAAAATTAATTTGGGGAACATAATCAATAATGTAAAGATGTTGTAGGGTATCCGATGGACATGTGTCCCATTAGGGAGACCACCTCAGGGATGATGTAGATGCCTGATCACTGCACTGTACACCTGAAGCTGAACAATACTGAATGCCAACTATAATTTTATATAAATATAAATATATATGTATATATTTGTATGTATATTGTTACAGGAAGTGGAGTACAGCATTAGGAATCGAGACAGTGGAAATGTAATGGCTGTGTGCGATGTCAGAAGGATAGTGGATAGGGGGGAGAGGGGTTCACACAGTGTGAGGGATATAAACGATAAACGTCTAAGTATTGCTTTGTCTTGTGCACCTGAAACTAATACAATTCAAAAAAAAAAAAAAAAAAAAGAATAGTGGTTATTAGAGGTTGGGGGCAGGAAGGAATGGGGAATTATTGTTTAATAGGTACAGGGTTTCAGTTTGGGATGAGGGGAAAGTTCTGGAAACGGATAGCGGTGATGGTTGCACAACATTGTGAATGTGCTTAATGCCACTGAATTATACACCTGAAAATGGTTAAAGTAGTAAAATTTATCTTATGGACATTTTACCACAATAAAAATATGGAAAACAAAATCTTGAGATTCATGAAGGTTCATAGAATGGGTTTCCTGTTGTCTATGATATTATTGCTCCTAAATGGAAAAAAAAAATGGATAGTCTAATAGGCATAAACAAAATCCTTCAAGAAAATTTTATTTAATCTCACTCTTAACAATCACTATATAATAAAAAATGTTAACTAAGAAAGTCTGAAATCTGAAAAAGTGTTAAATATTATGGAACAAAGTTATTCTAAACCCACAATAAGTGGTAGAGATTGTCATTAACAGATTGTATACGAGTATTGGGATGGATATTAAAGTTTTAAAAACTGATTTCTCAGGTAAATTTCACAAGAGGTGGCAGAAATGAACAAAGAGTAGATGAGACAGAAAGAGAGAGAGAGAGAGAGAGAGAGAGAGAGAGAGAGAGAGAGAGAAAGAGAGAGAGAGGAGAGAAGCCTATCTGATGGCCAGCTATGCTGGGACATAAGAAGAGACAAATGAGAGTAGCAGTTGAGAGGTCTGCGATGGCAACTGCTTGAAAAGCTAAAACCAGAATTTAACTTGGGATGAAAGAAAATGTGTGTGACACCAGATGATGATTGGTGATGTCTCATTCCGTGATATTCTAACTTTGCCCTCCGTCTCAGTGAAGACTATTATTGATGGTGATGGGGAGGAAAATGCAGGGTTGGGTGCCAAAGGAAGGTATTTTGGCTGATACCTTTGATGTGCTCATCAGAGGAGAGATGAGAACAGGATGAGTGAAGAACCGGTGCTGGCAAGAGCTGTGGCAGGAAGCAGCCCACACGGGGCAAAGGTTTGGGCAGGTTTCGAAGGGGAAAGAGAGACCATTTCTGGCACTGATGCAGAGCAAAACGCAGCAAGACTTGGCAAGAACAGCCAGGTAGGAAAAGATAGAAGGAAAGATAACAAAGATAAGAATGAGTCTAATCTGGTAGGCAGCAGGAAAAGGTGGTTGTGCAGATAAACGGAAAAGATGGGGAACATAGAAGATGGTTAAAACAGAAGCAAAAATATTACATTAGTATTTAATTATTAATTTGGCAGCAAGTTCAACGTAGTGACTTAAATTTCTATAAATTCTAAAAGTGTCCACAGCAAAGTCAAGGAGACAAGGTAAAAAGAAACCCCCAAAGTCTTCTCACAAGGGAAAAATCTCTCATTCCTTTAACCGCACACACCAATACATTTGTGCTATTTGTTAAGAGTTTTTGTCCTCAAAGCATTGGAGCGTTTGATTGAAATCTTCATTGATGACTTTAACCTCATTTGAAACGCCTTCGTGTATAACCTTGTGTATAAAAGCATCATGTGCTCCAGAGTTCCGAATAAATAACCAGGCGTATACAGGTCTATGCTTTCATGTTACACACCATAATGAATCTAGTGTTTGGTGTGCTTCATCCCACCAAATAATAATGCATTCAGCTGTTCCATTACACCAAATAAATCAATGAAAACAAATGTCTGTCTGCAGAATAATTTTGTCTTAAACTCTTAACGTGTACCAGGAAATGGATTTCTGGTGTTCTTGAGCGTGGATTGTAGACAGCACCAGGCTGGTGGTCTCTGTTTATTGTTTTGTGTAAGTTTAGAGGGAGAGAGGATTGTTTACCAGAGTAAAATCCTTTTTACAAAAAAAAAAAAAAAATTATCTTTCATTTAGGTTAATAGCATACCACATATATTTGTCAATCAAATTAGAATTACTGTCAGCCTATAATGCATTTTAGTTTAGCTATTATCAGTCAGTCCTGATTTATTTGCTTAATACAAATCTAATTGAGTTTCAGCCTGCTCTTCTCCTTTCAACTGTTAACCGACCAAGTACATCTTTAATTTCCAAGACCGATGGTGTGGTAGCAGTTGAGAGGAAGAGTGATTTGCATAAGGCCCCAGAAGGGTGCCAAAACTCTTCACGCTTTAAACAACAGCCTTTATTATTCTGTAAGTGGATGTGTTGAATTTTCATGCTTTTGTTTCCAGTTCAGCCCTGACAGAAAAGAATAAAGTAGATTTTGCCAGCACCCCTGCTGTGCCCTGGGGGAGAAATTCAATGTGCCTCATTTGTCTTAATTGGAGAACCGCCCTCAGCACCAGCTTTTTCTATGAATACATTAGCATAACAGACAGAAAATTCAAGCCCACTTTTTGTAGAAGTAGTCTCCCCCCACACACACCTCCCATTTTTAGACTAATAAAAACTGCAAGAGGGAAGCAGCGCATGTTTCATCTCCTGGGTTTCTCATAGTTACTGTTGTAAAATTCTCTGTACAGGAGAGATGCATCAAGCCTATTTTATCTCTGCACTGTTATTAGAGCCAGTAGTGAAAAACGTGATAAATATCATCCATGACAGAGAGCTGAAAGCTTCTCTTTATTCTTCATAATGTGCTATTCCTATACACTTGTTCTTTGACTGGTTATGCTGCTTTTTCAGAAAGGAGTGGTGGTTTTACACAGAGACAAATGTGTAGCTGCTATGAATGTGAAGGAGAGCAGAATTTGCCACCCCCAAAATATGTCACTTTGGCAGGAGGATTATTTTGAGCTAAAGGCAATCAAAACCCAACAGATTTAGGGAAAGCTATTTACCTCCCCCTCAACTGCCTAAATTTACATTGGAAAGGGGACCTATACCAGGAAGACAGCTATTCCCAGAGATACCTTTTTACCTAAGAAACTCATCTGCATAACAGGACAACCTTTGTTTTCCAACTGTCTCCTCTGCCTTCTTGTGAATGGCCTTAGTCCCCTTTGTGTCCTCAATACCTGGCTGCCCTTTGAGTCCTCATATCTTTATGGGGCTCCCGTACATATGTAATTAAATTTGTTTTTCTCCTGTTAATCTGTGTTGTATCTATTTAACTATTAGACTAGCCAAAGAACCTAGAAGGAAAGAAGGGAAATTTTTTCCACCCCCTGCAAATGAATCTTTACAAAAGAGAAAGAAAAATTTTTACCAACCTGAATTTATTAGCACCAAAACAAACACAGTTATCTCAGTCAAAGCAAGATTTTAAGTCCCATGCCAATTTATTGGAGAAATATTAAATTCATCTTCCTGTTTTTCATATTACAAAAGGATTCTAAGTCAGGACAAACAGCCCGTGCTGTGTAAATCATTTCCCTACTCCAGATTGAAGTAATGAAATTTAAAGGTAGGTGTTTCAAAAAAAATATTTTGTTTACCTGTTCCCAAGACGGGTATTAATTCTTTCATCACATCTGTTTAATCTGCTCGCCACTGCCAGCATGTCAAAGAGATGGAAAACATGGGAAAAGATATAATTTCTTAATAAAATGTGGTGTACACATTTTCTTGGAAATATGGCTGCTTTTCAAAAAAACAATGAATCCATATTTTGTCTTGATTTTTCTCCAGCAGGCCTAATTTACCACGTCAGTCACACGCTGTTCTCACTAGAAACCTTCCAGGGACTTCAAGTAACGCTTTTTTTGTTAGGAGTTGTTTTGTTTTGAATTATTTGCATGCCCATTTAAAAATTAAATATCTTTTGGGTCAGAGTCCTGTGGGTAAATGGAAGACAAAATCATTTTGGAATAATTTTGAGATGCAGAAGTTTCTGTGGCCTAAAAAGAGCCAACTAATTCTTACTTCTGTGTCATGCTCATTGTGTCGCCAACTTTAAATCCTTGGTACACTTCATTAATGTACTATTTCCCTCCCTCTCTCTCCTCCCCCCACTTTCTAGACACTCAGCCCCAATAAACATTCCAAGAGGTTATGATGAGCTGTTAAGTGTGGAGACAAAGAATAAAATGTTTGCTTTCTTCTGTAAATGAATCTAAAAATAATCATTTGACTTTATCTGTCCTGTGAGAGGATGTCAACTTTTCGCTCTGCCACCAGTTTCATTTACATTATAAACATGACAAGAAGTTTACCCATTTTATCAGATAATCCCTGCTGCTTTCTAAACAAACATTCCAGCCACTCTGAGAGTTCTTCCTTCAATCTTTTTCCCCACCCTAACTCACCTTGATGTCTTGCCTGGGGTCTGAACTCTCACCTGATTTACCTGGCTCAGACTGTCCTGCACATCAGGAGGAGAGATGGTCCCATGAACACTCTCTCCGTTCCATACAATTTGTTTCTTTTTTTATAAAAGTAATAAAATACTAATCTTCTAGGAATCTTATACTTATTACTATTCCTAACAATTTTCAAAAATCATAAGGAAAGAGAATTGGGATTAGAGAGAGCATTAAGTACTGAATTGCAGCCTTTTCTGGGAGGATGTCGCTGTTGTTCTTAAGTATATATTTTTAAATTATCGATTCATTTATTTAGTTTTCACTTACAATTGACATTCAGTATTATCTCGTATTAGTTTCAGGTGTACAGAATAGTGGTTAGACATCTATATAATTTATGGAGTGATCCCCTGATTAGTTTAGTACCCACCTGGCACTATATATAGTTGTTACAACATTTTGACTATATTTTCTATGTGGTACTTTACATCCCCATGACTATTTTGTAACTACCATTTTGTACTTTTTAATCCCTTCACCTTTTTCACCTACCCCAAATCCCTCCCATCTGGCAACCATCAGTTCTTTCTCTGTATCTATGAATCTGTTTCTGTTTTGTTTGCTTTGTTCTTTAGATTCCACATATAAGTAAGATCATATGGTATTTGTGTTTCTCAATCTGACTTATTTCACTTAGCATAATACCCTCTAGGACCATCCATGTTGTTTCAAATGGTAAGATTTCGTTCTTTTTCATGGCTGAGTAATATTCCGTTGTATATATGTACTACATCTTCTTTATCCAATGGTCTTTTGATGGCCATTTGGGTTTCTTTCATATCTTGACTACTGTAAATAGTGCTACAATGAACATACATAGGGGTGCAATATATTTTTTCGAATTAGTGTTTTGAATTCTTTGGGTAAATACTCAGAAGTGGAATTGCTGGTTCATAAGGTAATTCTATTTTTTTATTTTTTGAGGAAACTCCAAACCATTTTCCATAGTGGCTGCACCAATTTTATAATCCTATCAACAATATATGAGGGTTCCCTTTTCTCTGCATCTTCACCAACACATGTTGTGTGTAAGTATATTTTATTAGTAAAGATTTTTCTTAATGTTTGCTATTGTGAGAGTAATGTGTTCACCTATCAAAATGAGAAAATACTGAAAATCCTTAAAAAAGAATAAAAGCCACTCATGATTTGGGTATTATTATTATACTCCAGTTTCTGAGAAAGACCCCACATCCTTTGCAGATTGATATGATACAGTACTTACATGATGTTTCCCACACCCCATGTTGGTTTGGCCCTCATTCTATGTTGAGAGGTGCCGCACAGTGGGATTAGTGTCTTTGGGAAGACTAATCAGTTGTTAACCTGAGCAGAGCTAAGGAGCTTTTGCCATCACTCTCTATGAAAATCAATTTTTCCTACAAAAGTTAAGTATTTATAGTAATGACCTTTGACTATTAAGCATAAGCATGGGCAGGAGGGCTGTTAAGTTTGGGGAACAGATGGATAGGAAATTAACTCCCCCCACATCCACAAAATATAATTTAATCTTGAAGACTTGGTGTAAAAATAATCCTGATGCTTTTATGCAGTTTGTTATTGTGGGCACTACGTGGGGTAATGGGTAAGTGGGTAACTTGATGAGGAGACAGGTCTTGACTGGGTATAACTCTCACTAGAACCCCCCAGGATTTTTTCGTGAATCGTTACTTTGAAGAATTAAATTTCAAAAGTAATATTAATATGGAAAAAAATCTACAATTGACATTGGGAAGTACTCTTGGTTGTACAGATTTATTTAATTTATACAAATTCCTTACATGGTCAAAACGTAACAGCTAAACAATACCAAATTAGGAGAAAACCAGTGGGCAAAAGTAGGACATTTAGTAGAACCAAAGTTTAAGGCAAAATATTCCTGAATTTAAACATAGAGTTCAAATAGCAATGACCAAGTGATTATCCATGTGATAACCACTTCTGTTGCAGTTGTGAAGAAAAAGACATATAAGGACTAACTTAATATCAACAAATTAATAATAAGATGTACCACTTCCTGTAGTAACAGGCATAATGAGGTGATGAGGGGAAACACATTTGTTTTATACACCAAAATTTCTCACTGTAGGGAATCTGTAACACCTTAGCAAGGGGAACCAAAATGTTGCCACCCTGAAGCTGCTTTTGGGCTATTGATTTTAAGCTGTTTATTAAGAAACAAGACGCAGAAAGAAGTGTTGGCCCTCCCCGCTTTGCTGCCCAAGAGATTCAAACAGAAAACCTGCTTCAGGAAGGGAGCCTGGGCTTAATCACCGTAAGAATTTTCACCCTGTCACTAGTCAAGAAAATTCCAAGCTTGTTAGCTAGATACTCCCTGTGGCCCTTTGTTTCTGAGTTGCCTAGCAAGAATTTTCCTGCCACTCTTCCTCAAGTACCTGTAAATCGCCCATTCTCACTTCTGAAAGCTAATATCCCACCCCCCACCTTTTTCTCCTTTGTCCAAAATGTCTTATATACCCTGTGTTGCCTCACTATCTTTGGAATTTTCATGCTTATGTGAATTCCCCATGTACATGTATTAAACATTTTATTTTCTCCTTCTAATCTGTCTCTGTTAATTGGATTATTGGCCCTGCTAGAAGAATTCAGAAGATGGGAGGAAAAGTATTAATTTTTTTAACCCCCAGATTAGCTAAATGGGAGTCCCCTGTATATTTAGGGAATACCATGGCTATTCTTTTTTCTTGTTTAAACTTCTTTGCAAGTAACTGATTGACTATTCACTTTCTTTATTGAGATCCTCCATATCTTCTTCTAAAGCCTTAGCCAACACAAATTAGGAGGGTCACGTTAAGTGACCCCTGGTTTATCTGTCAACTCTTTTCAGTGATTATATCTGTTCTCTAAAAAGAGAAGGAATGTCAGATAATGAATGATGATTGTTAAGCCACCATCTCCTTTCGGTTTTAACCTAAGAAAAAGCAAGATACCTGTGTGAGGTATATAACTGTGCACTCATTTTCCCCTGGAAAACCAACTGGTTCCTTGTGTGGGGGTTAACATTAATACTTTTCCTCCCACCATCTAAATTCTTCTAGCTGGGCCAATAATCCAATTAACAGAGACAAATTAACAGAAGAAAATCAAAGTGTTAATGCGTGGGCATGGGGAATTTACACAGGCATAAAAACTCCAAAGACAGTGAGATAACATTGGATATATATGACATTTTTGGACAGAGGAGAAAAGGGCAATTTACAGGTAGTTCAGGAAAAGCGGAACATTCTTGCCAGGCAACTCAGACACAGTGGGCCACAGCGGGTATCTAGATAACAGGTGCTTGCCTGATGGCCTTCTTTACCTAATTATAATCAGGTAAATTCAAATTAGGCTAAGGTGAACTTCCTAAGATCTCCTTCCTGAAGCAGATTTTTCTGTCTGAATCTCTTTTGTAGTTAATGCAGGGGAGGGTCAAATGTTCTTTCTGAGTCTTGTTTCTTAATAAACAGCTTAAAATCAATATCCCAAAGGGCAGCTTCAGGGTGACAAAACTTTGTTTCCCTTCACCTATAAGAAGGTGGAGTAGAAGCAGTGCCATTCTGGCCTGGATCTTGTGTCTGGACAAACTGAAAAGGGACCAAGTTTCCTCTGTGCAGTGTTATTTGATCAGATGAAGGAAAGCAAGGCCTACAGTGATATTGGCTGTCACTGATGCCAGCAGCTTTCAGAAGTGTTCTGAAAAACAGAGAGAGAGAACAGGGGAGAAGAATAAGAGATTATATAAATACATCCACTTGATATTGAAGGCAAACAGAGGAAAAGCAATCGTCAGTAGGTATACAGTAGAAGGAAGTTTGGGTGGTAGTGGGTTGCTAAAAAGTCTCAGGTGGTGTCAGGGAAAGACTGCACAATGGGTGACAGGCAGGAATACACAAAAAGCAGGAGGGAAGAGGAGACCCTGTGTAGGATTCTTTAGTCTGCGACACTGCTGTCGTTCTCATTTGTTTGACTATGTTACTCACCTGTATATCATAGATTCTGTCCTAAGAGCTGAGCGAAAATGAAATAAAACACAAAAAAAATTCAACTGGTAAAACTCCCACAGGAATTCTGTGAACCACTTGGCTGGATAAGGCTTGGATACGATAGCTTATAAAGTTAGGCAACACTTCACTGCCTATCTTGAACTCAGTTTGCAGTCGAGATTCAGACATATGTTAATAGGGTATAAGTGAGGGTGGTAGGGGCCAGATTGCAGAAGAAACCATAGAATACGTTAGGAGAAAAAACACAGTGAGAAAGTTCTTTATAGTGGACCAGATACAAAAACAGGTCTAAAGACAGGGGGCACAGTGGAGCCAAGTACAGTGTTAAACTCGACTTGAATCCACCCTGACCTAACCCTCAGAGATCCCATGTATGTGCTGGGCAAAAAAAGATAAAAAAGAGAAAAGGCTATATGTGGTTGTGGGATAAGAAAAATAACTAGAGGAAACTGTGCTGACTAAATGAAGACCCACAGATCCAAAAGTATGCAAGAATATCAAGGAACTAAGAGTCAAGCACAGAGACTAGAGTTCCTAAAATTTGGAAGGTTCAAAACAGGTAAGTACCACCATTCAGATGGTCTGAATGCAGTCATGGTGATATGCTGGGACAATGCCATAAGCACCCCTGAGCTCAATGGGGGCAGTAACAGGCATAAAAACAATAGGGTACAGCTAGTGATATAAAGAAAGGGGAGGAGTTGAGATTCAGTCAAGTTGGAGGTATTGATAAAAATGTTAAATTGACCCACCTAAGAACCACAGGCTATTGGGAGTCTTTTATATGGACATATAGTGTATTGTTGGAAAATAGACAGGGAAAGTATTTAGTCTGCTAGGGTTTCCCTAACAAAATACCACAGACTGGGTGGCTTAAACAACAGAAATTTATTTTCTCACAGTTCTGGAGGCCTGAAGTCCAAGATCAAGGCACTGTCAGTGATGTCATGGCCTTTTTCCTGTGTTCACACCGAGGGGGTGAGCTCTGGTGTCTCTTCATCTTCCTATAAGGACACTAGTCCTATTGGATTAGGGCTTTCCCTAATGATCTCATTTTAACTTAATTACCTCTGTAAATACCTATCTCCAAATATAGTTAAATATTGAGTTACTGGGGGTTAGGACTCGAACATATGAATTTGGGGGGATACTACCCATAACACTGGGGCAAAAACTAATTTTCCTGGGGAGACCCACCCTTCCGACCTCATTTAACCTTAATTACCTCCTTAAAAACCCTATCTCCAAATATAGTTTACAAGAGGGGGTGGTTAATGCTTCAACATATGAATTATTGGGGGACAGAATTCGGTCTGTAACAAGGAGCCAGGATGAATCTTGATGAATAAATCTGAGAAATGGAAATGTTCAGTAGTTCTATCTTGTTTCTACCTAAGCTAAAGATAATCATCCGTCTTTAAGGATTTGTGTATGACTTGTAAATAAGAAAGGCTTGTTGCATCAAGAAAAAAGCCCATTCTCCTTTCTGAGTTTCCAAAACATGGTTTTAATTCACCCTATAGTCTAGTGGGCATTTAACCAAATAAAGTGTTTATCACTTACACCTACTCTGATGAAAGGAACTGAGACAATGTGAGAATTCTGACCATCATGAATTTACTTTGACTTTAAGAAGGTGGGTTCTATCTCAGATTCATGCTATTCCTATCTATTGCATTTAATTGTTCAGAAGGCACAGAAATAAAAATATGAATGTGATATAGGTGTATGCATTGTGGGCTTATAAAAATTCTGTGACATTTTGTTGTTTTGTTTTTTTCCCCAAGAGAAAATGAAAACCAAAAATACACCAAAATTTAAGTACTCAGTTGATTTTTCTCCACTCATAAGTGAAGGTACATAGAAGATTTGATTTTAGTGTATGTCAGTAATCTAAGTTAGATGTAGCTCAAAGCATTGCTCTGCCACATACTAAATGCTTACTCAATATCCTTGATTTATTCTCTTACTAAGTAGCTGACTATCATATGTAGACAATATGTAGTTTAGATTGGGTTATAGGCAATATAAAGCAATTCTAACATTCCCTAACAAAAAGGGAATGTTAGATGAAAAGAAAAATGTCACAGAATTGAAGACAGATGCTTGACCTTTGAGAGGACAGGATGCAGAGCAGCAAAGTTTTAAGGTTCTAGGGAATGTGACCCAAAAGCCTTCCTCTTTAGGATGCCACTATTGTGATAAATCACAGCTTCAATAACCAAACTTCCACTAAAAAGATCCAGGTTAGCAAAACTTGGGTCGAGCACCCATTTGATTAACAGTTCCACCAAGACCGGACCTGATGAGGAAGTTTTCCCAAAAATGTATGGGCTACTGTTAGAAAAATGGGAATGGACACCAGACAAGGAAAAGCAACAGACGTCCACCAGGAGCAAGTGCCTAAAATATACCTATGTTGGATATTGATTATGGAAAAGTGAGAGCATTTGTGTTAGCACACACAGTAGAAGAATTTCACTCTACCTTTCTTTCCCATAAATGACCTCCAAAGGGATCCTTAGTCTCTGAATACATAGTAAAAACAGAAATAAGGATGGTGTATAATGGCAGGGAATGTCTGCTTGCTAGCCACATTTAAAGACTGGATCAGTATTTGCCTCCTTTGGAGGATTTATATGCCCTTTTCCTGGTGTTGTACTGCTGCCACCACCACTTTGTCACCTTTCTGATTTTCAGTATGATCTTCATTACTTCTTCATCTCTCCAGAGATCTATTCACCAGCCTGAATGTCTCTACAATGCCAGACCTACAGCAATGGTGACTGAGTTTTAGTGTCAAGTGAAAGAGCCATCTTCATCAATGTGGAAATGACACTCCAATCTAACTATTCTCTAATCCTCGGTCCCCAGGTTCTGTAATCTCAGCTATCATCACAAGACTCCATGTTGGTCTGATTAAATCGTTCTCAGCAAAAACTAATTCTTGTGATGCAATTAAAAAGTCTAGGTACAGACTAAGCAGCCTTTTAATGATGTTTGGGCATTTTGAAGGCCGGTCTGCTTTTGAAATGGCTCCCTCAAAGACCAAATGGGGAAAAGCCAAGAGCTCTGGGCAATACTTCAAAAGTCAACAGCTGCTCTGCACTCCCAGTCAATCCCAATTTGCCACTTGGCTGCTTACTGATGAGCTGTTTGTATGAGTGTTTGATAGCAACACAGTGTATTCCCTAGTTCCTCCATTGGCTTGTCAAGCTTTGGGCAGATATCTGGTACCCCAGAAGTTTGGCTTCTCAACAAAACAGCTTGTTATAAGGGAAAGAGTATTTGATTGGAAGTCAAGAGTCCAGGTTCAGGTTTGAACTGTCCCTAATTACATGTATGGTGTTGGGCAAGTAACAATGTATCTGGGCTTTACAGGGTTTTTTGTTTTGTTTTGTTTTGTTGTTGATATTTTATGATAGGAATTTCAAACATCTAGAAAAGCAGAAAGAATAACATAACGAATCCCATGTACTTATCATCTACTTTCAACAATTGTCAATTTTTATTTATCTATACCCCACCTCACCTACTGAATTATTATAAAGCAAATCCCAGACTCATATCATTATATCCATAAATATTTTAGAGTACATCTCTAAAAGATTTGAACTATTTTGTTTTTTGAAAGTTACAATAATATTAGATAATAAATATCCAGACAGGATCCAAATGAAGTCCATAAAATTCAGTTTTTCAAATGTTTCATAAATCTATTTAAAACTATGTATATTCTCTCTCTCTCTCTCTCTCTCTCTCTCTCTCTCTCCCCCTCCCCCCAACCCTCCCCCCTGGAAGCTTCATCATTTCTGGTACTAACTTTAGGTAAGAATGCTTCTTAGGTAGTATTGGGTACTCCCATTATGCAACATGTAATGTCTACTTGTTTTTCCTTTTGAGTTATGAGCAGCCATTGATAATCAATGGTCAAGTAACCATTTTATAAGGAGTAGCAAAATGGCGATATGATAATTCTAGCATGCCTTCTACATTTATTTGCAAGGATACTTCTATAAACAGTAACTTCCTCTTGCAAAGTATTTGGTTATACAGGAAGTATAATAGATATACAGGAAAGGCAGAATAAATGCTTAAAACTTTCCCTCTATTTACAAGTTTAAAAAATAATTATTTCTCTAGCATCATCCAAAGGAGAGCAATGAGATTTTGTTTTGCTGTTTAAGATCAGTATACACTTCTGGGTTTAAACATTTTGATGTGCTTAAGTCCATTCTAGTTACTATTCTCATTTATGCCCTAGTTAGCTAATGGGAACCTCTTCAATTGGCCTAATAAGGAAAGAATGCATAAAATTCTCTATATTCACAGAAGACATGATGAGCTGTGTAGAAAATCCAAAAGAATTTATAAAACACTCTTGGAACAAATAAGCAGTTATAGCAAGGTGTTGTAGGTTCAAGGTTAATATACAAAAAGTCAATCACTTTTCTATATGCCAGTAAAGTAAAATTTGAAATTAAAAATGCAATACTATTTACATTAGCACCCCAAAATGAAATACTTAGTCATAAATCTAACAAATATGTACAAGATCTATATGAGTGATGGAAACTACAAAACTCTGATGAACAAAATCAAAGAAGAACTAAATAAATTGGGAGATATTCCATGTTCATGGATGGGAAGACTCAATATTGTTAAGATGTTAGTTCTTCCCAATTTGATCTATAGATTCAGTGCAACCCCAAACAAAATCCCAGCAAGGCTATTTTATGAATATCAACAAACTGATGCTAAAGTTTTATCGAGACACCAAAGACTCAGAATATCCAACACAAAATCAAAGGAGAACAAAGTTGGAGGGCTGACACTACCTGACATCAAGACTAATTATAATGTAAAACTTCTGTTCTGTGAATGACAATGTCAACAGAATGAGAAGACAAGCTACAGATTGGGAGAAAATACTTGCAAAAGATATATCAGATAAAGGACTGTTATCCAAAATATTCGAAGAACTCTTAAAACTCAACAGTAAGAAAATAAACAACCTGATTTAAAATATAGACTGAAGAAGAGGAGGAGGAAGAGGAGCAAGAAAACATTATAACTGACAAGAAGACAAAGCAAAAGCAACACTTGAAGGTTGTGCTGAAGGTTGAATGTGGGTCTAGACACAAATCCATGAGACTTTAGAACTCTTTTCATTTTTAACTTAAAAAGCTAATAATACAAAACTATCAATTTGATTTAACTCATCAAGGAGTCAAATTGTGATGACTACCCTGTTTAAATCAAGTCTGAATGGATAAAAATAAGTATAAGTTTTAAATTTTGAAAGTACTCTTAAAGCATTCAGGGAAATGTATTTATGTATAACATCTCCATTCTTAGTGATTCTGAATAAATGATGTGTGACTGTAACTTCCTCCTTGGTTAAATTATAAGCTATTATGTATTACAACATGATTGAATATGTGCCATTTCCAAGCAAGCCCAAGATAAATGACCCCTATTTCAAGTTAAGCTTTCTGTATTTGGAAAGAAGACAACAACCTTGAACCATCACTAAATCCCAGAACAGAAAGACTGATGTATCACATATTCTAAATATCACTGAGTCGAAGGCAATGAAATTTGTTATGTATTATGATATTTGAGAATGTATGTGAGCTTTTTAAATGTACTCCATGGTTCAGTACTATTAAGTCCTGATATATCCAGTTGATGCATCCTGTCATCAACCTGCCAGGAAGCCTTTGGAGAGCCATTTGTCCCTGAATCCAAATCAAATATGTACCCTAACTGTTAAAAAATATTTTGTTAGACTAAATGACTGAGCTATCTTTGACAGGACTGCCAAATGAATTATGACAACAGTTGACCACTTTGGGCCCTGGAGCAGTACTACCAAAAAGAACAAGAAAAATCTGTTCTTTCTAATTACTGCTTTTATGCAGAACTAATGCATCATTCTTTCTGTTGGGAATCTTAGTGGAGGTCCACGGTTCTTGCATTCTTTTATATTGGAACTTAACAGGGTGCAGTTGTCAATTACCCTGTGTGTTATTTGAAGGGGCATATACTTAAAATTGGTGCATAACCAATTTTATTTAGGAATCACGCAAAGTTTAGACTTAATGGAAAAAAGAGGAAAAAGGAGGAGCCTGACTTACCTGTGTTCAAATTTTGGCTTTACCACTTATTAGGCCCCTAACTTTTTATTGTGGGGAAATAATATCTATCTTTCGGGACTGTTTTAAAGGTTAATGGTGAATATTACGTGTCTGACATATTGTAGGCATTCATTAAAAAGATTTTAACATTATTACCTAATAACAACAGGCTTCTTCTAAAATTGCTAACTTAAAGGCTTATGAGGACAGGTAGATGAAAACGACTATACATAGGACAACGTGGGCAGTCAACTGGGAAATCCATAACCTGCCTAAAGACATTCAAAAACAAAAGCAGCAACACAATCACAAATAACAATAACGACAGTAAATGTACTGTGTCAACCAGACTGACCCTATCTACACACAGGTCTCTAAAACGTAAATTTCTTTCTAATCATGTATTTAGAAATTATTTTGCCTTTGGGCAATTTCATATCCCAGATATGCAAAAGAGGCATTTACTGTTTTGTTTTTAACGAATAGTTTCTAAATTCACTGTAAGCTTCCCCTCACTCCTTGGACCAACACAGTAATTCTACACATCTCAACTTAGTTTCACTGCTCCCCCGCTGATTCAGAAAACATGAACACTTGGATATTCATGAGAAGCGTGTTCAGTTTCTCTGACTACCTGAATTCTGCCGAAGTCAACAGAAACAGAACAGAAAGGAAAAGCAGGCTATGTTTCATTTCCCTCCGACTTTTGCTGCACTGTGATTTTGTTCACACACATGGAACTATGTAAATGGCTATGACTTCTCTGAGACAAAGACTTGATTTTCAGTTCTATTGAATTTCTTTGTATTTTATCATTCCTCTACATTGTGTTTTAGGAAAGTTTTAGAAAATACAAAGATCTTACCCATGGTGGGGAAAACTGCTTAAAATAATTACTTGGTTTTTAGTGTTATTTCCAAAAAATGGTTTTCCTCCTACAACTGTTTGGGAGATTACTTTCTTGCAAAGATGGGTTTTCTGAAAAATTTCCATTGGCAGTAGTCCAATGCCATAATTACTTTAAATTAAACCCTTAAGTGTTTCCCTTTCTCTTTCTTAGGGCCCCAAACAATTCCTTCCTCTGAGTGTTAGATTCAGTTTAACTCAGCAAGTTTCCAGAAGCAGCCCACAAGACTACAGAAGACAAACTCAAACATTCACCTTGAAAGATGCTGCTAGGACTTGTCGTTTTAGATGCTGAACACTGTCATCACTGAATTCCTTGTGTTCGGCTGAGTGTGGGGACCCACTGGAGGCCAGAGTGTTTGTGGAGAGAGACAGGGTTGAGGTTGCCTCCAGAAGATCCTGGGGACAGAGAGATCCTGTTTCCAACGTTTTGTATGGCTGGGAAGGAATTTTAGGCAGGTATGTAAAATGATTACCCAAAAATCTATCTAAAGATAGAACCTTGATCAGATCAAATATTCTAAAGAAATGACTTATAGTTCTAGACTACCATGCTAGCTCAATAAGTTGAAAATATTTTCATTTTCCCAGAATTTATTTCACCCTCTTAATATATTTATAACAGTACAATTTTATAATCTGTCATATGTATACAAGTAGGTCAGCTAGAATTATTTTTTAATTCTACTTAATTTTTTCAAACGGTGTTCTATGAAGCACTGAAGATTAGGTGGCGGAAATCTCACAAAAGGCACCTCCACAATCAGAGAAACAGGAGCTTGACATCTTTCCTTGCCTTCTCTCTACCCCAGCTCAAACACTGGGGTTCTAACGAAGGCAAAAATAATATCTATCTGAAGAACAAAAGCTTACATTTAACCAAAGTACTAAACTTTATGGGACAGGGACATTTTAGAAGGCAGAATATCGTGGGTGCCGCAAACGAAAATCCATACCGGCTCCTTGGCATTGCTGGGCTGAAAATTACTTTCTCTTGTCTGGAAGAGAAGATGTTAGATGTGCCTCTCAGACCTGTTTTCAAACATTTTGTTCAGGAGCATCTCAGTCCTTCACTGTGTATTCCTTCAGACGTAGTCTTTCTTTTGAATTTTGTAGCTCAACTGCCTTTTGATTGAGTTGAGTTGCTGATAATTTAAAGATGTCTCTGGTTCCCTGTGATTTGGCAATTAAGATTTACAGGTGGATCTCTTTAGTCCTTCCATGTAAAGGTGATGAAATTTCTGTAATCTATTTAGCAGCCACATGATTTAAGATAATTCTACTTCTATTCCTCCTCACCTTATACATAACATTCATTAAGCTATTTCATAGAGACTAAATATGAAAGGAGACTAAATATGAAAGCAAAGTGGCACTACAGTATTTCTTTTTTTCCCCCTTTCTTCTGCCTCCCCCCCCCCCACTCTGGTTCAAGCCATTGTTTCTCAGTCTAGTTGTGTAGGACACAGCTCCCTGACCCATGCTGGTATTATGAGCCTTGTGCTACCCTGACTGAGGCGGTTGGTCACCGGTCATCGTTCAGCCACTCACAGCAGCTCACGGCAGCTCTTGGCAGCTCTCACCAGCTCTCACCAGCTCTCACCAGCTGCTGGCCACTCACGCTGGCTGCCAGCCACTCATGGCATCACACAGTAGCCCGCGGCAGTGGACAGCAGCCCGCAGCAGCTCACTATGACCTCTGGCTGCTCACAGCAGCCCAGCTCCAGGGAGAACCGTTCACAATCTTAGCTGTAGAGGGTGCAGCTCAGTGGCCCATGTGGGAATTGAACCGGCAACCTCTGCGTTAGGAGCATGGCACTTGAACCACCCGAGCCACCAGGATGGCCCTACAGTATTTCTTAACTTGTTATCAAGACCACAATATTTGAACAGGAATGAAGACCCAAATGCAAATTTCCATTCTCTTTGTATAACATTTATGCAATAAAGAATGAATTGAGTACATGATTTTTCATTTCTGGAGTACTAGGGCTAGTAATGCATGAGCTGCAAGAAGCAAGCATTAATCTATCTAGCTGCTAAGAAATGAAATGTCACTTAGAGGAACTTGTTCTTGCCAGCACACTCTTTCATGGAATTCTCCATCAAAAAGCAGAGAAAAAAGTAATTCCTTTTCTACTTGCATTATATCATAGCACATCTACCTTCTTTTGTGTGTTCTGATTTAGTTCCTGCACGTAGAGTGTACAGAAGCCTCAGTTTTTCAAGGATGCCTCATTTGATTTCATTTTTCACATGAAATTGGTAATTCTTTTAAAAAAAAGAAAAGCAAAGGAGCAAAGGAAATATTTCTTCAAAAGAACATTTTTCTAATTTTGTTTCTCAATCGTGGTTGTATTTCTGGGCTGGCATCTTACTTGCTATGGGTATTGATTGGGTAGTGTCACAAAGTTGTGTGTGTGTGTGTGTATACACTTGATCAGTTTTATTCACTCATGTTTTTGTATGAATTATTTCTCTGGCAAACTAGATCACAAATTTTAGGTTAATTAAGATAACAAGTAATATTAATAATAATAAAGTACTTTAATATAATAGGTAACTGAAAAGCCTGACTTGTTTAGTTTTTAACTGACTACTTGTTTAGTTTTTAAAGGCACTGCCCTTTTTAAATATATTCCTTTGCAAAATAATAGACAGTAACCATTTCTTTTGTAATAGGAATGCATTTTTAATGATATATTTTTTTACAACATGCTGAACTTAAACTAGTTTCAATAAATTAGTTTTAGAAGCATATATCCAAAATAATTTAGATTTCAAGAAAAAGATTACCGACACCCACCATACTATCATCTATGCTTTGTGAAATAAAACTATGAATATTTTTTTCCCCACAAATGTGTCTTCCTGTCATTAACATACGTTTACATCTCACTAAAGTAATACCTCCTTTGTTGGACATCACTTAGGGATTTACTGTTTTAAATAGGGGGACTTTCCCAGGGAAATGAGACTTTTCCCTTTAACTTGTCAAGATTTTTCAAATGTTTCTTTTAAATTGTACCAAAATGTCCCTGTTTCCTTAAGAGAGTGATATTAAATATAATTTAATCTTTTAAATATAACCTAAACTCTCCTTTGTAAATGTGGGTCAATACTTAATTCACAAATGTTTTCACTATTTTAAAATGGTTACATCATTGTGACAAACATCCCTGGCTTTACCTTTCTATCTGCAGGTCCTGGGAGTCAGCTGAGGCTTAAGTTATCTAGCCTCGCACAGGTGCCTCCTATATGAAATTTGAAGTGAGGAGGAGCTGTCGTGCGAGCTGATCTCTCCCTCTTACGTTTTGCTTCCAGTAGAATTTACTTCTCATCGCCCCACGCCCCTCCTGGTGCCTCCCTTCCACCCTTAGGCGCTGTACTGTTGTGATGGCCCAGGAACCAGAAAGCTGAGACTATTAGCATTCTGGGTGGCGGCATCTGATGAAGACTGCGGATTTGCTTGTGAGTTTAACTGCTTAACAGATTACAGGGTGGTATTGTGGTAACTGTGAGACCTATGCAAATTGTGAGCCTTCCTTTTCTTTTCCTTCCCACTTCTCAACTGCGTTCCAGTTAGCTGAGATAGCCAGATAAGCAACCTTTACATTAAAAATACCTTACCGGACCTTGGACTGGATATTGATTCAAGAAGGAGAGAAAAAAATAAATAATACCATCCTAAGTAATATAAACTTGATGGCATTACACGTGAAATAGAAGTGGGGTTCGAACTTGTTTTGATAGCAGAATCCCTTCCCCCCGTTCTTTGTTAAAGAAAGTGAAGCACAGCTATATCCCATTACTCAGAATCTCCTTCCCTCAGAAACATTGGGTCCCTTGAGAGGAAGCTCCTCAGAGCTCAGGGCCGTACTTTTCTATCCCAAAACAAAACACTTGCTAATTTTTAAACTTAATCACCTTTTGATTCTCCACAATAAATGTAAACAACCAGGTGTGGGTACAGAGTCCCAGAGAGCAGTTTCCAGGCTCTCGGCCTCACTTGAAAAGGTGCTGGCTCGGGTAGTAGATGGCCATCAGCTGTAACCAGTTAGCCACTGGCCACTGATATAACTGCCGAAGCAGAGCTAGCAAGTGCGGATAACAGCTAGCAAGTGGGGTTGGTTGTTTGGCAGAGAAGTGGACTGCAGGTTGTGGTTCGTGTGGCTCCTGTGTCTCCAACCCAGCCGACAGCGAGAATATTGTGGTATGAACCCCTTATCCATGGCTCCATTGATGTTCCTTTTGGCCTCACAGTATCCTGCGTTCTTGTGCAGGGAGCGGGACCAGAGTCCACACATGACACCAGGATAATAGTAAAAAAAAAAAAGAAAGAATTTTAGTAGCTCTAACAGGAGGTGACTGAATACTATCTTTTCTTAAGAAAAAGGGATGCCAACCTTCTCCCACCTTTCAGAATTGTAATGGTTTTTGGTTTTGTTTTTTAATTTTGACAGATGTGTGCGTTCCTCAATGGTGAATTTCTCTACATGCCTTTCAAGACCGTCCATCCATAGAGAGGCTACCTATTCAAGCCAATACTTGTCATCCTTCAGGTAAGATATCTCGGATCTTATTATGGGATTGATCTTGATGAACTAATATATCCTATTTTTGCTCTCTCAGCACTGACTTTTTAAAGTAGTCTTTTAACTTTTATTTTTATGTAATGGGGAGTAATAAGAATATTGGAGTGAGAGTCAGAAAACTGGGTAATTGCTCTGATAATCAATGAAATAATATGGTTGTGAAATGTCTGAAAATGTGAGGTATTTTTCTTTGATTTATAAAGAAGTTTTAATTTAGGGCTCATTATATGCCAGGCACTGTTCTAGGTGCTGGGAATACAGCAGTGAACAAAAAGAAATCCAGGCATACCTCAGAGATATTGTGGGTTCAGTTCCAGAACACCACAATAAAGTGATTCTCACAATAAAGCCAATTGTAATCTGTTTGCTGGTGGAGGGCCTTGCCTTCAATTTGTGAGAAATGCAACATCTGTGAAACACAAAGTGAAGTCCAATAAAACTATGTATGCCTGTATCTGTCCTCATAGAGCTTACATTCTAATAGAAACAAATCAATCAATAGCTTTATTACAGATATTTTTATCACATCATCAACATTAAATAGAGCAATTTTGCTTATTTGTGTCACACTTCACATGTGAACTGTGAACATATAGAATTTGAAGTTTGAAGGTGAAGACTTGAGTTTGGGTCCTGGCTCCCTACAACCATGTAGTACCTGGATATATCCACAAGCAAATTATTGCATCTTACTAAGGACATTTCCTCGTTTTTGAATGTGGAACAATGATAATACTTAACTCACAATAGTATTTTAAATATTTTTAAAAGATGGAGAGTGTATCTTGCACATTTTAAAGTACAGTACAATACTATACATACTTAGTCCTATCATGTTAATACGATGTCTTTCTATAGAAAAACACAATGTACTGTCCTAGCTTTAGTTAATATAGGATATCTCTTTTCTTGTAAACATATAGGAAAAAAAAAATTAAGTAAATTGGAAACAAAAGTGCTCACTGTTCCAGATAACATGAGTTGTGTTTATGTGACAACATTTATGCTACATGCATAGCCATGAATTGGACAACATTTTGCCAACAACAGAGTAAATGACAACTATTCACATATCAGTTCTCCATTGTTCTGATTACAGGCTTATACATGGGGATGATTCATGGTTTACTTGCTTTTCAAGTCACAATTTCAAGCAGCATCATTTGTCTTCTACCAGCAATTCATATTTTGACCAAAAATCCACATGCCGATCCATTGTATTTCACATCATTTCTAGTCTTGGACAGCCTCATTCAGACTGTTATATCTTCCAAGTAAATGATGTGGATGGCCTTTAAAAAAAAAAATTTTCATTTTATCATCATAATTATTTAACCCAGGGAAAGTATTGTGCTCAATGCTAAGTGAGAGTAGTTTCTTCAGTAAACTATTCATTGAATATTGTAGCTGTGAATATGGTATTACTGTGTGTTTATATTTTATACATCAAAAAGCAATCAGATTCCAGGGGAGCCAATGAAAATATTTGTATTGCTCACCAGTAAAGAGAGAGAAGTAGAGACATTTAGAGGACATTTTGAAAGACAAAATTCTCAGAATTTGGTGATGGATTAGATATCACCAAATTGGAGGGATACTGCAAGAATGGCTTCTGTCTTGTGGTTTTCATAAATAGATAGCTTATTCATTGAAATAAAGGATGTTGGAAGAGGAGCAGGTTTGGGAGGGGCAGTGGAGGGAGAGATCATAAGTTTAGTGTTGGACAGGTTGAATTTGAGATGTGTTTGAAATATATATAGTGGTTACATGAACTGAATTTCCCTTGTGAGTTTATGTATAGGAGATAGTTGAAATTATGACGTATATAGTAAGATGAGGAAACAAAATACAGAAACAAACTGAATTGAAAATTAGCTAGAAGAAGATGAGCCTGCAAATAATATAGATTGAGAGAGACCAGAAAGGAAGGAGTAAATCAGCAAAATTAAGAGAAGAAACAATTTTAGATAACGATAATAGTTAATAGTGTCTAATGCTGGTGAGAAGTCAAGTAAGATGAAAATTTGGCTACCAGGAGGTCATTAGGGATTTTTTCTTGTTAAATACAATTCATGTTAATGACTCCCAAATGTAAACCTCTAGTCCAGCTCTTTCCTAAATCTGACTTATATCTCCAATTGCATCCCACACAAGATATTCAAAAGAGAGCTCCTGATTTTTTTATTTTTTTTTTTTACCTAAATTTGTTCCTCCATCAGTCTTCCTCATCTCACTTAGTGTCAGCTCCACAATATAAGTTGCTTAGGCCAAAAAATATTTGGCATTATTCTTGGCTCTTTTCTTTCTCTCACAAAATTCATCCAGTCTTCAACAAATTCTATTAGCTCTGCCTTCAAAGTGTCCTGACCTCTGACCGCATCTCACCACCTCTCTATGCCAAGCTCCATTGTTTCTTCTTATTTTTACTAACAGTTTTATTGAGATATAATTCACAGCCACATAATTCATCCACTTAAAGTGTACAACTCAATGGTTATTAGTATATACACATAGTGTGCAGCCAACAAGTTACACAACACCACAGTTAATTTTAAAACATTTAGTCACCCCAAAAAGAATTAGTAGTCATTCCCTGTTTCCTCATCCCCTTAGTCCTTGGCAAACACTAATCTACTTTCTATCTGTATGGAGTTCTCTATTCTGGACTTTTCATATAAATGGAATCACACACTGTGTGGTCTTTTATAATTGGCGTCTTTTGTGTAGCATAATGTTTTCAAGATTTATCCATGTTGTAAGATATATCAGTACGTCATGCCTTTTTATGACTGAATAATATTTTGTTGTATAGATAGACCACATTTTATTTACTCATTCATCAGTTGATGGACATTTCAGTTGTTTCCACCTTCTGACTCTTATGAATAATGAGGCTATGAATATTCATATTTTGTTTGGAGATATGTTTTTATTTCTCTTGTGTATGTAGCTAAGAGTGTAATTGCTGGGCCATATAATAACTCTGTTTAAGTAACTGCTCAGATTCCTCCAGTGGGTTCTCATCTCACTCTGAGTAAAGCCAAAATGATTACAAGCTCCCACACAATCTGGCTTCATATGACCTCATTGGTTTCATCTGCTAATATGGCTCCTCCCCTTGCTCACTACCTACTCATCTCTTTGCCTTTCCTCGAAGACAGCAGTCACACTCCCTTGACTTATCTGTTTCCACTTCCTAAAACAGACTTCCCACTTTATCAGTAGGGTTTGCTCCTTACCTCATCAGCTCTTTATTCAAAGGACTCCTTCTCAGGTATTCAACACTCCATGATTTCCTTTCCTGCTTTTTTAGTGTGTGTTTGTTTTTTGTTCATCATACTTATCACTAGTGAATGTACTGTGTAGTTTTATTTATTTGTTTTATGTCTGTTTTCCCTCACTTTGCTCCAGGGAGGTAGGGATATTTGGATTTTGTTCAATGTTATATCCCCAGGTCCTATACTATATAATAGGATTAAAGAAACATTCAATGAATGAATGATTGAATGAGTGTGTGTTGAGCCTGGCAGCCATGTTGGAATAGGTAGCATGGAATGGGAATGAGAATGCGAATCAGTGAGTAGATGACCCTTCCTGTAAGTTTGAGAACAAGCGAGGAGTCAAATATACACGAATCCCTCTGCCTTCCCTCCTGTTACTATGGATGAAGGGTCCATGTTCCTGACTAAGGCCAGGTTTCCACATGTACCCAGCATCTTGTTGGGAGGAAAAAGCTTTCCTTTACCAACATACCGTGTTTCCCCAAAAATAAGACTTAGCCAGATAATCAGCTCTAATGCATCTTTTGGAGCAAAAATTAACATAAGACCGGGTCTTATATTAAATTTTTGCTCCAAAAGACACATTAGAACTGATTGTCCAGCTAGGTCTTATTTTCGGGGAAACATGGTAGTTCCAAATAGTAAGGGGCCTGAAAAGTAACTAATAGACAGTTTAACTGGAGGCTTATTTTACATGTATAAGTGCGAGGTGCGTGGCGATGAGTAATTCACTGAATAACTAGAGATAAAGGTTTTTATGTCAGTTTCACAGGGGTAGGTGGGGTTAAGGTTTCAATGGGAAGGTTGGAAGCCTCTGCTGAGCTTTTTGATATTAATGGAAACAGGCAGCCTACCTCCTTCTTGGTTGGCTGTTTCCCCACTTTGGAGCAGGGGAAGTATGGTAGCTGACTCCTTACTTTTCTGTGCTTAGGGCTGGTCTTCTTTCAAACAGGAAATTCTCTGAGAGGGGGGTCAATGATAGCTGTACTTGAGGGAGGTTCTGCTTGTTTAGATAATTGTCTTTCATGGCTGCTCTCTGTTCAGATGTTTTCAGTTTAAAATAATCTTCAGACCACATTGGTGGGCTGTTAATGTCTTCAATCCCTTCCCCTTCAGCCTGCACACACAGGCCCCCATGATGCACACTGGCAGGGCACCATTCATACGGAAGATATGTGACGGTGTCCCTGGGAGCTGAGCATGCACAGTGACCTTACTCCTGCAAATGGCTCCACTCAGTCCTGTAGCACCAGTTTTTCCTTCTTACCTGTATCATTCTGTTACATACAGATATGCTGTTATTGTCCCCAGTCTTAAACGAAATAAAATAAACCCTTAGTTTTCATAGGAAATTTTAAATGTGAACTGGGTATTCAATGATACCTAGGAATTACTGTGCATGTATCCACAGGAGACCCTCAGCCTCAGGCATGAACAGGAGACCACACAAATGCAATAAACACAGAAAGCTCTCTGTTCATCCTGATTATAAAGCGTCCTGGCTTCTCCCACAAGCCAGGGATCAAGACTGTTCAGAGAAAAGCAAAAAAGTAAAGGTTCAGACCAGTCAAGGACATGGAGAAAGTGAAGCAATGGCACAGGGAGACAGACCTAGGACAGCCAGGGGGCGTTTCTGTGTGCCCAGAAGTAAAACCCACTGAATCATGATGGTTGGGAACTTCCGCTGTTGTCTTTATTATGCAAAAGGAATTGTGGTTTTTGCAATTGTTTTTAACCTTTTAAACTGCAATTACTTTTGCATCAACCTAATAAAACATTTAAAATTGGGGTATATATACCAGGGGTGGCAAAAAAAAAAATGTATACAAGTAGACACTTTGGTCAACGTTGCTCAAGCAGTGGTTTGCCATAATCAGAAGTGTCTGGATGCTGATGGTAACCATTGAGCACCTCTTGAAATTGCAGAAGTCAAACATGACTTGTGTTCATCTTTTGTTATCGGTATATATTGAGTATTACAATTTTAATACAGTTTTTTCCTTTCTTAAAATGTGTATACTTTTTTTGGCACCCTCTGTATATATACATAAAATATTTTGTCTCAAGTAAAAGTTGACTTAATTTTGAGTGACTTAATTTTAAATATATTGTCCTGTGAAGTGAAACAAAGAAAAAAAAAAAGAAATCTCTAGACAGTGGTTCTAGTTTAAATCTAGTAAATCATGGAATAGAAATTATCAAAGATTTGAAGAACTAGGTTAAATACTCAGTCCTCAGGACTGACTGTATCTCCTACTAGAATCAAATAGCTATTGGAATAACATAGTAAGCATAAGCATAATCAACTAATTTGTCACATTCACCAAGTACTATATGGATGTTCTAAAATCTAATCCCCAAGCCATCCTTAGATCGAGAACAAAAATGAAAACAGCAGCACTTAACTTCTATAACCTACTTAATATCGACAGTCTTAGCCACTCATAAACAGGGCCATGAAATTGTCAATCTTGCAATTCTATGTGTTGCCTTTCCTTGCATAAAGCTAATGTGTTTTTATTAATTACCTAGTTAATTCAAAATTAGCTAATGTGTTCATATCGATAGATATCACCAAGGCCAAAAAGAAAGAAAAGACAGTAAAAGAAAAAACTGTTTTATGGTTGCTGCTGTTGTGTTATTGTTCTCCTCAGTGATGGATTAAATTATACTCGTAAAAGAACCAAAATGTCAGTGCGTTACTAATTCTTAGAAAAGTGACTGTGATAGAAAGGCAAAGTAATAAAAAAAATGTCATGTTGGAAGTCACAGACAATGAGAAGCTGCTCTAATTCACTAATGCACCTTAGTTAAAGTTTCTTAAACGGCTCGATTTACTGAAATAAAAATATCTCCTGGAGCCAGTCCCAGGCTCCGTATGGACGCATGGTTCCTCCATATTAGAGGCTACAGCCAATGAGTGAGACAGATACTATTCTATAATAAAGAATCTGGCTGGCTTTTGTTCCTGGTTTCTGGGAGGGAGTCTAAACCCTTGGGATATCTCTTATAAAAGGAATGTCTTTGGTAGTCATGCTGCGCCATTTGTCGTGAGGGAGACCCTGCTCACTGCACCATTTATCATGTGAGGCAGCCTGTGGGGTCTCTTGTCCCACTCCCCACATAAGAACACAGGATATGGCTAGGCCAAAAAGGAACACCCACGGAGCCATAGGTAGGGGAGTCGTACTACTATAGTCTCACTGGAGGCTGGAGTCACACAACCTGCAACCTGCTGTCCACTTTTCTGCCTGCCAACCAACCTCACTTGCTAGCTGCAATCTGCCATGCTAACTGCAATCCGTGCTTGCTAGCTCAGCCACCATCTTCTTGCTAGCCCCCATTTGCTGCTAGCATAGCCACGGCAGTTATATTAGTGGCCAATGGTGACTGGTTACAGCTGACGGCCAACTAGCCACAGCTGATGGCCATCCAATCACAGTTGATGGCCATTTACTACCTGAGCCAGCACCTTTCCACGTGAGGCCGAGAGCCTGGAAACTGCTCTCTGGGACTCTGTCACCACAGCCATGTGTTATTAGCCCAAATTTCTAACCTCTGAGAAGGGAAGGCAGGGTTCCATACTGAGTTTAATCACATGACCAATGAATGATTTGCTCAATCAACCCTATGTAATGAAACCCCAATAAAAATTCTGGACATCCGAAGCTGAAATGAGCTTCCAGGCAGTGACGTATATCAATGTGCTGGGAGGGTGATGCAGCCTCAGGTGAGTGAGCATTTTTATTTGGGGGACCCTGTCAGACCTCACCCTCTGTGTCTTTTCATTTGGCTAGTCCCAATTTATATCTGTAATAATAAAATTATCTGAAAAAAATAGCACTTTGCAAAGTCTGTGAGTCATTCAACAAGTTATAGCACCTGAGGAGGTAGTGGGACCCCACAGATTGGCAGGCAGTTGGTCAGAAGTGTCAGTGGCCTGGGAACCCCAGAGCTTACAGCTGGGCTTGAAATGAGGGAAGCCTTGTGGAATATTATGCCCTCCACCTGTGCCATCTGACCTAACTGAAAAGTTAGTGTCAGAATCACATGGTAGATACAGAAAGACTTGAGGCCGGTGCTCTGAGAAAGTGCAATGAGCACACAGAGAGAAGCGTGTAACTCAGCCACTTCTCGAAGCATAAAGAAAACTTTTAGCAATTGTTACTGGAGATGACTCTAAGAGTGTTTCTTTTCTAAAATTTGAAAGTGAAAAGAAGAAAATAAAATCACCCAAGGTAAATCCATGTTTCTGTTTGGGGCATATTTTCTTCTACACATCTTTTTTACAGATTTTTACATAGTTGAGGTAATACAACATATGCAATTGTTTTTATTTTCATTTGACATAAACATTATCTCTTGATGTTAAAGGCTCGTCACACACTGTTCATTTTAATGGCTGTGCACCACACTAGCATATAGCTACAATGTAGTTTATGTACAGTAGTCACTCCCTTATCCACTGGGGATACATTCCAAGACTCCAGTGGGTACCTGAAGTCACAGACAGTCCTGAACCCTATTTATAAATACCTATGATAAGTTTTAATTTATAAATTAGGCACAGTAATAGATTAACAATCATAACTAATAATAAAATAGAATAATTATACAATGTACTGTAATAAAATTATGTGAATGTGGTCTCTCCTGTCTCTCTTTCAAAATACCTGATTGGACTGTGCTCACCTTTTCACTTAACAGAAGCACTTTACAACTTCTCTTCGGCATATGGGAATGGCCAGCATCACTATTCTTGTACTTGGGGCCCCTTATTTAAGTAAAACAAAGGTTACTCGAAGCACTGTGATACCATAACAGTCAATCTGATACCAGAGATGGCTACTAAGTGACTACCAGGCAGGTAGCATATATAGTGTGGAGATGCTGGACCAAGAGTTGATTCTCAGCCCAGGTGAGACAGTGCGAGACAATGCAAGATTTCATCGCGATACTCAGAATGGTGTGCAGTTTAAAACTTATGAATTATTTATTTCTAGCATTTTCCATTTAATACTTTTGGACTACAGTTGACCACGAGTAACCGAAACTGCAGAAAGCAAAACTGCAGATGAGGCTTACGACTGCAACCCTTTCCCTAACTTTGGGCACTCAGGGTTGCTTCTGGTCTTTGATATAATAAATAACGTTAAGATGAATATCTTTACGTATAAATCTTTGTCCACATTTCTCATTATTTTCTCAGAGTAAACTTTATGTCTGATATTACTTATTTGTTACTCATAGAAAGTCTTTTTGACTAGACAGACTAGAAGTGAAAACTCTCACAGAGGACAGTCTCCATCTCTTGGTAGTCTGTTTCTGTTTTCTTTGGCCTCCTTCATTCCTTTGACCAAAAGTTTAGCACATTCTGTGGCCTCTTCCTCACTTTTCTTAGCACACCATTTCTTCAGAACAATGTGCTGTTGTTGTTGCAGGACACGTGGGATAGCATAGCACTGGATCTTGGGTGCCTACGAGAATGTTCCTTACCTTCTTTGTTCTGGGGCTTTCTCACAACATACTGGTAGACAGCATTCCTTTTCAGAGGGACTGAAAAGTTTGCAGGTGATACAAGCTCTTTGGGGCCCCAGGCAATGAGGCACAATAGTATCACGACACCAGGAATATCTTTCTCCCCTCAAACTTTTTAAGCCACCCATTTTAAAATGCAAACCCTCTTCCCATCCTCAGTATTCCCTTTGCCCACCTTTCCCATTTCCTTTATTCAATGGCAGTTTTCACTTTTTAATATGTTATAGAAATTGTTCATTGACATTGTTTCTTACTTGGCATCCCTTCATCACAGCCCCAGTAGAATGTAAGCTCCCGGAGGGCAGGAACTTAGACTCACAGTTTTATCTGTCTTAGAATGGGGTCTGGACGATAGTAGGCAAGCAGTAGTTATTTGTTGAATCAATGAAGGAGTGAATTAAGAAAAGCTCTTATAAGTGTATTATTTATTTAGAGTTCAGAAGGTAATTCCCAGAAAAGCTAAAAAACTAAAAAGGTTAAAAGCTGCTGCTGGAGGTGAACCTGGGCGTGGAGAGGCATACTGTGGGAAAATAGTGCTTTTCTTTATAAAACTTCTTATACTATCTGATTGTTTTTATCACGTGCATTGCATGTGATAAAAATAAAAAACTTTTAAATAAGCCACCATGGCTTAAAAATCATAGGATGGTAACAATGTGGGAAGGCTAGCCAATAACAATTTACTTTGTAGTAAATTGCTCAAAATCTGTTTTGAGAGCAAACTATCAAATCTGCTAATGGTACATACAGATGGTACAAAACAATAAACTTCATTTTGGTGTTGGGTGTAATTTTAAATAGAATATATTTTATCATGCTTTAAACTGACTTCAATCTACTTATATGATTAAGCTTTATATTATTATATTAAGTTCCATATATTTCACAATGAGTATAAAATGTACTAGGATGCATCATTCAAGGCTTTATAAAGAATGTGATTTCTTGATTCTGTAAATGTGGGTGGAGACATAATAGAAATAATTTTTCATATACAGATAACTGACAGATGTGAATGCTTGCTAATTGAGGAGGGAGGCAGGAAGGATAGGATGGAAGCAACAAAAATAATTTTGTCTAAGGCTGCAAGTGACATATACTCAAACAATTGCTTTTTCAGAGTCCTCAGGCTTGTTTCTATTCAGTGTTTGCTGAGCTTCAGAGAAGGCTGAATCCCACTATGGCAAACTGCCATCTTTGTCATAGCAAGGGCTGTTTACATTCAAGGCACATAATAAGTGCAATGTGAAGTAAAAAAACAGTGTGAGTTCTATTATGGCTGATTAGTGCATTGTACACTGTTACAACTAACCTCTTCCTTGTGCTAAAAATAGTGGGAAGTCACGGGACCTCAAGCAGCATGATCCTTCCGTACTGTACTCTTTCACAAAACCGCCAACAAACGCAGCCGCTAACTTCCAGGAAAGAAAGGGCCACTTATTCCCCCTCGGTGTGCTCCAAAATATGTAGTTTGTCTGAGCCGTTCGGCAACCTTAACAGCAGAGAACACACAGCGTCTCAAAAGTCCATCTGTCTTCTTTGTAGCTTCCCTTTCTTGATGCGATGCTTGATGGGAACGTCATAAAAATCAGTTGGTTGCCGTTAAATGTGTACCTTTACTGCTTCTTAAACATAGTAACAGTGGAATGAAGGCATATATTGACGCCCTGGCCACCAGGAGTCTAAATAAATAAATAAAATCAACCTCTCTGAAGCGACAGACGCAGAAGGGAGTGGTATGGATAAACTCTGAGTCCCAGGTCATTTCATCATGAAGTCAATAGCTCTTCTCGTTGAAGGGGAGCAAACAAACTGCTTTTTCTGTTCTATTGAAAGCCTGGAAGAATTTGCGCAGCAGTAATCCTAAATCCAGCGGCCATCTATTAAGAACTCAGCATTACCAATCCTGAGACTCAACTGATAAGCACATTCTGCCCCCCCACCCCACATTAATCCTCTTAAAGACTGTGCTAAGTAATGAAAGGGTGTGATGAAAGAGGCCCTTTTTTATATTACAACCACATAAACTGCTTGTGTAAATGTTTCATTAACAAACTGCTGGACCAGTATTTAATATCCTTTGCCTCCCTCCCTCCTAACCCCCTCAGTACGGTGCCCCTGCATACAGCATGACTAAATGTGTGATTTACACATGTTTAAGAGAAACATTCCCACACTTGAATGCTGGTCCATGACAAAGGGAGGGGAGGGGCTGAGAGAGAGGTGTTGAACCTATTGTAGACATTTTAATTTACAATTCTCTCTTTTTATGGGCTTTAAAAGATGAATGACTTCCACCCACTTATCAGTTTGTTTCATTTCTCAGTGTTTTTTCTAAGTGCCGGCGGTCTCTCTGTAAGTGCCCCTGGTCAGATCATTTGTGGCTGGTCCTTTTGCAGACACTTAGATGCTCTAATATTCTTGGAAAAAAAAAAAAAAAAGGAAAAAAAAGCAACAGGAATTCTGATGTGTATCCATTGTGCAAAGAACCATTTTCCAAACAACAGAGAGGCCAAAATAGATGACTTACCTTTATTTTAAATATCTTGAAGGATGCCAGAAATGTGTGGAAATTGCATCTGTTTTTTCTCTGTAGTCATCTAATTACAATCTGATATTTTGTATTCTTTAGCTGGTCAATCCTTATAAGAAAAACTCTTATAACCGTATTATTTATTTAGAGCTCAGAAGGTAATTCCCAGAAAAGCTGATGCCGGCATTACCTGATTTTTTTGAATATGGTATTTTAATAGAAAAATAAACTTGCCTTTCAGACAAGCAAGATATTCCAATGGCTCCTACTGAATTAATCGATATCCAGCAATAGGATATATTGATGCAACTTGAAGATATAGAATCAGTCACTTAAAAGCATAGTTTAAGTCATGATGCAGTAAAACAGGTTATGAGGGCTACTGGGCCAAATCCTTAGAAAATACATATACATTGTATTCCAAGAGACTCTAAACTTTGACAAATTAACACATATGGAAACTAAATACGGACATAGCCTCTTTTTACAGGAGCGCCATTGCTCCGGGTGCCATTCATTTCATTTCAGTTTACTGTGAGCATCTGGCCACAGCTGGGCTCACTCGGTTTGGGAAAGAACCACATTTGGGTCAGTGTTTGTAGTTGTGTCTCTAGCCACAACCATGGTCTGGTTTCAAAGTGAATAGATTCATTTAGATCAACAATACCCTGGGGGAATAAAGGCTTAAATGTATTCAACCTTAGAAGAGCTGAAAACATCAATAGCTTCATAAAGCCACTTTGATTTGTATTGACTATGGTTGTACTGCTAATTCATATATATCATTGTTTACTTCACTGAGCTTTTAACATGACTTTTGATTTATCGAAATTGTGATTCAATTTCTACCAAGAAGTGGTAAGCTCAGGCCTCCCCCAGACACTTACTTTCTCTCTGATGTGACACAATTGAAAGAGGAACTCTCTTGTCATAGCATAAATAAATTGCTGTATAACAGTGTATGTGCATTTTTTTTAACTTTCATAGTAACAGGAAATAGCAAAATAAATTGTCCAAAGAAGGGCAATCTGTAACCTAAGCGTCCTATTAACGTGTTCACAGGAAAATCATTGATTTACACTGGGCAAAGTCTCCCAGTTAGATGCATTTCCCACTCAGAAAATCTGTATTTGGCAAATGGGGACAACTAAGGGGACGTGGCTGTGTTCTGTCACTTGCTTAGTGCCACACCCTGAGAGGTTTTATTTATAGGAATCATTCAGACACATTGCAAAGCTCCATAAATAACGTACTGTGTTTCGCACACATGATGCAACCTACATTTGGTAAAAATTAGTTTTGTTTGTTTGATGCTACGTCAAATGGAGACTCTAAAAATTCTTTTCTAGCAGCTCATTTATTCCTAAGCCACCAAAATCAATGGCTTTAAACCAAGCAAAACGGGCTGAAGTGATCAGAACTGGATTTTGTTTTGTTTCTTGGGTAGTTCCCAAACTTAAATAAGTATTGAAATATTTTGGATTTTCTTGTGGTAAAGTGTTATCCACACATGCAGTGGAACACCGGTGTGGATTTTATTAAGAAAGCTGCTCATTGTTCAAAGAGTTGCATGAAAATAATATTTAAGCAGACACAGAATTCAGACTATAAGAAGACAAAATGCTGACGGGAGAGCTAGTGATACTTTTTCTCTCAGATAAAGATGGGCCTGAGCAGAACATATCCAGGGCTCAAGAAAAAATTCACAGTTCTGATGGAGATAAACTTAGAAAGCCTCGAGACAGCCCAGGCTCGTCAGCATCTCACAGTTAAAGAAGTGAGTGAAGGCATCAAGACTTGCTCCCTTCAGCCTGAATAATTCACCGCCTGTATCCATTATTAAAACCTGTTACTTCACCACAATGATTCCCAGCTCTAGATGGATTGGTCTCAGAACCAAGAGATATATTGTAACAAGGCCGACAGCTATATTAATAAATTGAAACGAACATTTATTTGCTCATCTAATTAGAGCTGTAGTTTTCCCAAATAGTGTAGTAATGTATTACCTTGACAGGCAGTACTACCTATCTTTTGTGAGATAAAATGAGCAGGAGGGCTTTGCCCCAGATTTGGGATTTCTCTGCATAAAAAGTTCTTTGGTAGCTGCTGTTCTTTTAAACCTTTAATTCCACCACTATGCTCTGCCGATCCTATCTCACCAGGATTGACGGGAGCTTAGCTTTTGAGGTAGTTCGTCTGAGGGCTGCAAAGAATTGTGCATATAGAACGTGCATTCTTCTTTTGTCCTGTCTCTCTCTTTAAAGTGTTGCAGGAGGTAAAGAAGAATGTAAAGATTTTCCCCAACCCCTCCCCATCTCCATTTCAAAGCTCAGAGTCTCAAAGAACCTGTGCTTATAATTTGATTCCTAAGTCAATCACTAACTTGGTTATAACCTCAGTTTCTTCCTCTGAAAAATGAAAACAATAATATCCATTTTTGCAGGGTCCATATGAAGTTTAGAGAGAATGTCTGTAAAGCATGGAACCCATAGTAGGTGCTTAATCAATGATAAGTGCTATTATTATTCAGCAATTCTTGCCCTTCTCTGTTTGCAAATTAGATGAAAAATCATTGTATCACATTCACATGGAAAGGTCTTTATATAACATAGCTATCAATGGCTGAAGGAAAGAAATGAATATTGTGGTACTGGGTCAACATAAAACTTTTCCATTGTGAGTGGTTCCCATTAGCAAAAGTCCCATCTCCCACAACTAGGCAAAAAAAATCTCAGAGAACAAAGTTTATGCCATCTCCCTTTCCTGGCAGAGGGCCTAGGACATAGTAGATGCTCAGTAATCTTTTTTATTATTATTATTATTACCATAATACATGTGGTTATCACGTAAGCTCCTAGAAATAAACACTTCTCTGTTGTGGCTTAGGACACTCTGGGGCATATGGCAGTGCTATGAGTTGGGCTCTCTTCTTGATTTCATATAGCAGTCAAATTCAAATTCAAATTCATGCTGCTCCAGACTTCAGCCTCATGTTCCCCTGAGAGGAATGTACTCTTTCTTTCTGAACATTAGCAGCAATTGCACTTACCACATATTCATTTTAAGTTTGAAATCCATTTGGTAAAATGGGAGAAGTTTTACAAATAAATTTCTGGGTTGCCAAAATGAGCATCAGGTCCCTTAATCTGCTCTTTACCTTGACGATAAGGTAGGAAATCACTGATGATGTTTTTTTCTCTGGCAGGTTCTGCACCATTATAAGGAACAGTATTAGACTTAGTTTGAGAGAAAAAGCACTTCCCATTTTTCTCCAGTGTATTCCAAAACTACTGACTAAGAGAAACTTAACTAAGTTTAGAAACTCTTTCTGAAAGTAAAATTTAGAAAAAAGGAAGATAATTTGTGAGGTATTAAATACATTACTAAGAGATCTGATGGTACTCCTTTGAAATGGCTTTGCTTCCAGGGCAAGAGTATAAATTAAACAAATCAGTATAAAGTTTTATATTAGCTAAGCAAATACAGTATAAAGTTTTATATTAGCTAAACAAATACAGTGTATTATCCTGCAATAGACTCTTAATCAATAAAGCAAAGGGAAGTAGGATCTAGTTTTAGACACCCCTTCAGTAATTCCTTATGCTATGTATTCTATGTAGTGTTTAAAGACAATATACATTGGAACAAAATTATTTTTATAGATTTTGTAAATTTTTTCTATTTAAAATGCAAATTTAAGGTAAAAAGTCCAGAGAATATAGGTTATAAACTAAAAGGTAAGAGTCCTTCATTTCTTATACCAGGACAACCAACCAACTATCAAGTTGTAAACATTAATAATAGCTGCTAATATATGCTTCCAGGGACTTCCACACATATTCAGTTATATGTATATGCTTCCTGATTTGTGCTGGGTTGCATAGGTCTTGTTTTTGTTTTAACATAGATATACTATATTTTATTTAAGTATCCTTTATTGAAATATTTAAGTTGCTTGCATATTTTTGGTATTGTAAATAATGCTTTAATGAACATCCTTGTAGCAATATATTTGTTCACATAATGCTTGAATCAATTGACTCATGCAATATGATATTTAAAAAAAACAGACATTGCCATATTTTTCTCTAAATGTGGATTTAAAAAGATTTTTCCACTATTTAATAGAGTGCTTTTGTGAATAAAGGTATACAATTAAAATCTAGTCAAGTCACAGCAAATGATTCCTTTTTAACAATTAGCTATGAATTATATTCATTTAATGGCAGTTATGCTATTTGACAAATGTAATATTCACTCATTGGCTAGAGAATTAGCAATGCACCTCACTCAAAACAGAATGAAATGTCCCAGAATGGGTCTCAGCTTAGTCCATGCAATAGAATCTCTAGGAACAGAACTTCAGATGCTAATTAGAACTAAACCTTGACATTTCCACCTCCTAGATTTCTTCAAAGATGTTTTAGGTTTTGTTTTTCCTTGTTGAAATTGCCCAAGAATATTCCAGCACCATCATTGTTTGCCCTAATGGAAGAGCAAAATACAAATAAAATGTGTTGCCATCTTTTTAAAGTTACATAATTATTTTTTTAATGACAAGCCATGAGGAATTTAAGATGAATGTATAGAGCTGTTCAGGACTGGGTTTTCAGGAGAACAGAAGAAGAAAGCAAAGCTATGCTCCTCAGCTTGCAATGGTTTCTACTTGGAGTAGAGGAGAAGGTGCATTTTCAGCCCTACAAAGGAGGTAGTTTCAGTTCTTCCCACCTTACATAGGTAGAACCCATGGCTTTTAGCTGAGTACATGGCCACCCTGATTTAAAGCCCTCGTAGTTAGGGATGGCCATATAAGTGAATTCTAATAAATCATGGGCAGAAATAACGTGTGAAATGTCAAGCTTATGCCTTTAAAAGGAAGAGTGTGCCCTCTCCTTTCCTCTTTTCTTCTTCTTACCAGCTAAAATGCTGATGTAGTTGAGAGTCATCTTGGTTCACCGCAATAAGGACAATATCTTGCCGATTCAGAAGGAGCAAGATAGAGAGACAATGTGGAGCCACATCCCTCATGGCTCTTCCTGCCTACACAGACTATTACAGGAGAGAGAACTAAGCTTCTGTTTTTATTTTACATTGTTTTTCCAGTTGTCCAACATCTATCTAATGAATAGAAGGCTCCAAATTTAGACTGTAGGAAAGCAGAGTCTTGTTTGGACTTCTCAAACAAGTAGGATTGCAGATCTTAGGCAAAACCACCTCTCTTAGCAGTGCTATATTTCTTCCACATCTGTTTTGTAGACTGTGTGTTTCCTAAATTAGTTCCTCTCTCCCTTAGGACTTCGCTAAATGCAACAAGAAGGGTTCAGCACATGCCCATGTTCTATATTACTTAGGAGTCAGTAGGCTGCTTTCCTAGAGTCTAAAAAATTGTTTTGTCCCATTTAACTATGGCTCAACTAGCATTACCCACCTGCAATACTGCCCTGACTATCCCATCTCTTCCATTAAGCACATTAGACATTTTAGGTTCTATTGCTTGAAGTGTCCTCTCCTCCCCCATGCCCCTCACCAGTTCTGATACCATATTGTATTTCATTTTGGAATTTGACTTGGCTGTGCAAATCAAATACCTGGAAATTCATGGTTTAAACTTTAATGGGGGGGGGGGGGGGAATGGCCGCACATAAAGACAAGTCCAGCAGACCTTCAGTGCTGGCGCTATGATTCTCTCCACTTTCTCCTCATGGCTTACTGCACAATGGCTACTTGGTTCCAACTAGGACAGTAGAACACACAAGAGCAAAGCATGTGCCTCTCTGCTGCTTCCATCCTATTTTAAGTAGCTTGAAGTAACTTCCTCTTATATACCATTGGCCAGATGTGTTATATGACCATCTCTAGCTGCAGAGAAGGCTGAGACAGTAGCTTTTTAATCTGGGCCAGAGCCACTTCCACCAAATCGGGATTTTGGCTGCCAAGGAAGTCAAAACAAAAGATTGTTTTATTTTACACAGGTCATGATCCATTCTAAAATTTTGGCATTTTGAGGGTTTATTTCAGTGGGCTATTCTATATTCTCCCAGTCCAAAAAAAATACATTCCCTTTGTATTTCCCTGAATATATGGTGAGCTATTAAAGTCACCTCAATGAAATGCTTTCATTGAGTTCCTCATTTGGTCATCTTTACTAAGAAATGCTAAAAAGGCATCTATTACCCAGGTAGTATAACTCGTGGTCATGTTTCGTAAATAACAGTGTAATGTATGAAAGAGCCATTAAGGTCTAATGCTCTCTTTTCCGGGAGGTTTCCTTTTGGCATGAAAGTAGAGGATCTCCTGTGCTTAAAGAAGCATGTCAGAACTGCTTTGAGAAAAGAGAAGGGAAGGGGAAGAAAGGGAAAGAGAATGGGTAAAGGAAAGGAAAACATCAAACTAAGTGGCACAAGTGGGTTAGGTGAGCTAAACACAGTCTTTCTCCCTGGAATCCTAGGAGCTATAGTGAAGAATTTAAATAAAATAGGTTATGTCTGCTGTTAGTGATGTTCTATGGCCACTATCATTTTTCTACTTCTGGGAATTCAATTTGTCCCCATTATGCCAAGGTCACAGATTGAGGAATCTTAGTGGCCATCAAGGCCCTGCCTTTGAAGCAAAGGGTCACTGCATTAGTACAAAAGGGAATTAATCCAGTGTGCTGGCTCACCAAACCGTGGTTAATTCATTTAAAAAGAATGACCAGGGTTCTTATTCTAGGTTTCCATCTGGACAATCAGAAGCCTCCCTTCTCCCAAACAAGAACTTCATTAATGAATATTCAAGGGAAAGTATTACTTCATTGTCAGCTCTAATTGCTAGTTTTACCTTATTAGTAGAAGCTTTTCTGTGGCTGAGCCTGACATCCATTTGTTTGCACACTGTTATTAGTCAAGACTCAGTGAAGTCTTGTAATTAACACCTCCACATTATCTCATGCGGTGAAAGCAAAGACAAAACCAGATGACTCACTTTGTTTTAGCTTTGCTCTTGTTTTCTGATATAGAAGCACTTAAGGAGAAGTGTAAGCTCATCAGAATGCCATATGGAGCCAACAGAAACCATAAAAGGGTTTTCAGTAAGCATTGCATAGAAGTTCATTAAGTGAACAACGCTACAATCAACATGCTGATTTAAAGCTCTACCTGGCACTAATAAATTGCACAGGTACATTACCTGCATCACACTCAGCAACCATTCCAGGTCGTTGATGAAGGGTCGACAGTTCCCAAGAAGCAGGGGAGATAACATATTCTCTGTAAACCTAATGAAGTTAATGATTCACGTGACAATTAAATAGCTTTCAGAAAATCTTATCAGTTTAGAGATAAAGCAGACCAAGGCAATAACTGTATTTTAATCATTCCTACTATTGAAAACACTATGTATAAAAGCTGGCTCCCAGCAGCCTATAATTGATATTTCCATGGAAAATGGGTGTGGAAGGTGCTGAGAATGTCAACAGTTCATATTTCAGCTTTATATTTGGAAAGAGATCTTTTTTCTAAATGCCTCTGTTAAAATTTTTTCTAGCAAAAGCGATTTGAAAAACCAAAATAGTATCCTGTCCTTTTCCTTGAATTTATGAACTAAGCCTAATTGTTTTTTTTTTTTTTTTCTAATGCAAAAATAAAACACCAAACCTTAACAGAGAGAGATACCATCATCTGGAATTTTACGAACACACTCTGCAAAATCGGTCAGTTTTAAAGAAAAAATTCCTTATTTCCTGTTTATAAATACTTCTTCCCTAAGACAATATAAACAAAGTGAAAAGTAGCTACAATGGGAAGCATAATATACATGCAATGGCCTAACAACCTTTCAATTCGCAAGTATTTCCAAAGCAATGATGAATGGTCAGATAACAAATCTTATTTACAAGTGGAAACAGGCTAAAACTTTTAATGGGCCCCTGTCTATAATACATTTCCAATGTTACAACAGAATCTATCATTAAGGAATGATCAAGAATCCCCAGCTTATACTACCCAAAACCACCTATATATTTAGTGCAATCCCAATCAAAACTCAGGTGGTATTTTTCACAGAAAAAAAAAAAAAAATCCTAAAATTTGTATGAACCCACAGAAGGCCCTGAATAGCCAAAACTATCTTAAGAAAGAAGAACAAAGCTGGAGACATCACACTTCCTAATCTAAAACTATATTACAAAACTGTAGTTATCAAAACAATATGATATTACCATAAAACAGACACATAAACCAATGGAACAAAACAGAAAGCCCAGAAATAAACCCATGCACATGTGGTTAGTTAATTTATGATAAAGGAGCCAAGGATATACGATAGGGAGAGGAGAGACTTTTCAATAAATGGTCTTGGGAGAACTGAACAACCAGATGCAAAAGAATGAAACTGGGCCACTATCTCACACCATACACAAAAATTAACTAAAAAATTGGTTAAAGACTTGAATGAAAACTTTAAACCATAAAATTCCTAAAAGAAAACATGGGTGGTAAGTTCCTTGACATCAGTCTTGGAAATGACTTTTTGGAATTGCCACCAAAAGCAAAGGCAACAAAAATAAGCAAGTGGGGCTACATCAAATTAAAACCCTTCTGCATAGCAAATAAAACTATCACTCAATAAAATGAAAACACAACCCACTGAATGGGAGAAAATATTTGCAAATCATATATCTGATAAGAAGCTAATATCCAAAATATATAAAGAACTCATACAACTCACTAGCAGAAAAACAAACCAATTTTTTAAATGGGCAGAGGGCCTGAATAGACATTTTTCCAAAGAAGACATGCAGATGGTCAATTGGTACGTGCAAAGATGCCTAGCATCGCTAATCATCAGGGAAATGCAAATCAAAACCACGAGATATCACCTCACATCTGCTAGAATTGCTATCATCAAGAAGACAAGAACTAACAAGTATTAGTGAGGATGTGAACAAAAAGAAACCCTTGTGCACTGATGGGAATGTAAATTGGTGCAGCCGCTATGGGAAACAGTATGGAAGTTCCTTATAAAACTAAAAATGGAACTACCATATGATCCAGCAATTGCACCTCTGGGTATTTATTTGAAGAAAATGAAAACACTAACTGAAAAGATATCTGCACCTCCATGTTCATTGCAGCATTATTTATAATAGCCAAGATATGGAAACAGCCTGAGTGTCCACTGGTGAATGGGTGAATGAATGGATAAAGAAATTGTGATATATATATATATATATATATATATATATATATATATATATATATATCGTAATATATATCATATATATTCCATATGAAGATGGAATAGTATTCCATATATATCGTATATATATTGTATATATACCATACATACAATATTTATATGATATATGTATGTGGAATATTATTCAACTATAAAAAGGAATGAAATCTTGCCATTTGTGACAACATGGATGGACAGGGCATTATGCTAAGTGAAATAAGACAGAGAAAAATTAATACCTTATCATCTCTCTTATATGTGGAATCTTATTAAAAAATGCTTATTGATACAGAGAACAGTAGTGGTTGCCAGATGTAGGGGTGGGAGGTGGGCATGAGCAAAATGGGTAAATGGGGTCAGAAGGAACAAACTTCCAGTTATAAGGTAAATAAGTTATGGGGATGTAATGTACAGCATGATTACTGTAGTTAATAATACTGTATTACATATTTGCAAGTTACCAAGAGTAAATCTTAAAAGTCCTCATCATAAGAAAAAAATTGGGCCAGCCTGGTGGCTTAGGTGGTTGGAGCGCTGTGCTCCTAACGCTGAGGTCGTTGGTTAGATTCCCACATGGGCCAGTGAGCTGCACCCTCTACAGCTAAGATCGTGAACAATGGCTCTCCCTGGAGCTGCGCTGTTTTGAGCAGCCAGAGGTTAGTGTAAACTGTTATGACCTGCCGTGGGCTGCTGAGTGCTGCTGTGGGCTACCAATGTGCTGCCATGTGCGGCCAGTGGCCAATGTGAGTGGCTGGCAGCCGGCGAGAGCTGCCGTGAGCTGCTGTGAGCGGCCGACCGATGACTGGGGGGAGCGCAAGGCTCATAATACCAGCATGGGCCAGGGAGCTGTGCCCTACACAACTAGGCTGAGAAACAACGGCTTGAACCGGAGTGTGGCAGGGAAGGGAGGCGGAAGAAATGGGGGAAAAAAAGAAAAAAAAATTGTAACTGCATGGGGATGGATGTTAACGAGACTCATTGCGGTGATCATTTCACAGTATATACAAATATCCAACCATTATGTTGTACACCTGAAACTAATATGACGTTTTATGTCAATTATACCTCAAACGGAAAAAAACAAAAAAGAATGCCCACAGTTGCCTGGCTCCTCTGGAAACCTCTCTGCTGGGTTACTAACTGACTGTGACATGAGGAAAAGGCCCTTTTATACATGCATACCTCAGAGATGCTGCATGAGGTTCCAGACCACTACAGTAAAGCAAATATCACAATAAAGCGAGTCACGTGAAATTTTTGGTTTCCCAGTGCTTATAAAAGTTTGTTTACATTATACTGTAGTCTATTAAGTATGCAATAGCATTAAGTGTAAAAAAATTCAATGTATATACTGTAATTTTACCATGAGATTGCAGCAATTCGGTCACGTCTTCAAGCTCCACTTCTAATTCTGGTTCTCTTGCTATTTCCACCACATATGACGTATGACAGTTAAGTTCGTGAACTTGTTGCAACAATGTTTCTAACCTTTTTTGGTATCAGAGGGATTATTCATTATGAATTTGTACCAACTGGACAAAGTTAACCAAGTTTACTATTTGGAAGTGCTGAAAAGTCTGTGTGGAAAAAGTTAGACAAAAAAGACCTGAACTTTTTGCCAACAATTCATGGTTCTTGCATCACGTCAATGCATCACATCAATGCACCAGCTCACACGGCACTGTCTGTGAGGGGGTTTTTAGCCAGTAAACAAATAACTGTATTGGAACCTCCCTACTCACCTGAACACCCTCCCTACTCACCTGATCTGGCCCCCAATGACTTCTTTCTTTATTCAAAGATAAAGGAAATATTAAAAGGAAGACATTTTGATGACATTCAGGACATCAATGGTAATATGATGACAGCTCTGATGGCCATTCCAGAAAAAGAGTTCCAAATTGCTTTGAAGGGTGGACTAGGCACTGGCATCAGTGCATAGCTTCCCAAGGGGAGTACTTCGAAGGTGACTGTAGTACTATTCAGCAATGAGGTATATAGCACTTTTTCCAGGATGAGTTCATGAGCTTAATTTTCATACATCATATATAGTTACTTCTTCCAGTGAAAAGTTGAATCCCTCAAAGTCATCCATGAGGGTTAGAATCAACTTCCAAACCTGTGTTAATGTTGATATTTTGACCTCTTTCCATGAATCACAAATGTTCTTAAGGCATATAGAATGGTCAATCCTTTCTAGAAGGTTTTGAATTTTCTTTGGCCAGATCCATAGAGGGATTGTTATCTATGGCAGCTAAAGCCTTATGGAATGTATTTTTTCAATAATTAGACTTGAAAGTGGAAATTACTCCTGATCCATGGGCTGCAGAATGGAAGTTGTGTTAACAGGCATGAAAACAACATTAATTTCATACATCTCCATCAGAGCTCTTGGGTGACCAGATATATTGGCAATAAGCAGTAATATTTTGAAAGGAATTTTTTTTTCTGAGTAGTAGTTTTCAACAGAGGGATTAAAATATTCAGTAAACCATGTTGTAAACAGATGTGCTGTCATCCAGGATTTGTTGTTCCTTTTACAGAGTACACTCAGGCTAGATTTAAGGGCCCCAGGATTTTCAAAGTGATAAATGAGCATTGGCTTCAACTTAGTCACCAGCTACATTAGCCTCTAAAAAGAGAGCCTACCTGTCCTTTGAAGCTTTGAAGCCAGGCATTGACTTCTCCTCTCTAGCTGTGACAGTCCTAGATGGCATCATCTTCCAATGTAAGGCTGTTTCGTCTCCATTGAAATTCTGTTGTTTAGTGTAGCAACCTTTATTAATTATCTTAGCTACATCTGGATAACTTGCTGCATCTTCTAGATCTGCTGTTGCTAATTCACCTTCCACTTCTATGTTAGGGAGATGGAAACAACCTCTGCTGGCTTCAAACTTGTCTTCTGCAACTTCCTCACCTCTCTCAGTCTTCATAGAATTGATGAGAGTTAGGGCCTTGATCTGGATTAGGTTTTGGCTTAAGGGAATGTTGTGGCTGGTTTGAGCTTCTGTCCAAACCACTGAAACTTTCACCATATCAGCAATAAGACTGTCTTGCTTTCTTACCATTTGTGTGTTTGCTGGAGTAGCATGTTTAATTTTCTTTAAAAACTTTCCCTTTGCTTTCACAACTTGGCTAACTGTTTGGTGCAAGAGGCCTAGCTTTCAGCCTGTTTCAGCTTTTGACATGCCTTCCTCACTGAGCTTAATCACTTCTAGCTTTTGATTTAAAATGAGGTATGTGCAAGTCTTCCTTTCACTTGAACACTTAGAGACCATTGTAGGGTTATTAATTGGCCTAATTTCAATATTGTTGTGTCTCAGGGAATTGGGAGGCCCCAGGAGAGGGAGAGAAATAGGGGAATAGCTGATTGGTGGAACAGTCAGAATGCACACATTTATTAAGTTCACCGTGTTATATGGGTGCGGTTTGTGGTGTCCCAAAACAATTACATAGCTAACATCAAAAATCACTGATTACCATCACATATAGAATAATAATGAAAAAGTTTGAAATATCTAGAATTAAGAACATGTGACAGGGACACGAAGTGAGCAAATGCTGTTGGAAAAATGACACCGATAGTCTGGCTCAAAGAATGGTTGTCACAAAAACCTTCAGTTTGTAAAAAATGCAATATCTGCAAAGCACAAAAAGCAAAGCAGGTATACATGCATTTTATATCAGCACCTTTGTCATCCAAAGTCACAGCTCTGTACAATATTGGTTTATTTTGTGCCTGCACACGGACTGATGTAAATGACGGAGTCATGAATGTTACTATATCCTTTTGATTTGGGAAAAAAATTATTAAACACACAGTTTCATCATTGAAATCCCAGGGGTGCTATCCCAACTCCAGTAGCTAAGCCTCTGTTGAAACCAGGAGAGGTTTTGGCAGGCAGGGCTTTCTTCGGCTGTCTATCTGTGTTTTACCTCTGCCTCCAAATACTGCCATTAAAACATTTTTATGTTCATGCCACTACGCATATTTTGACACTAGATGCCTACTTTGCCCTACTGGTACAATGCTGACCCTGAGATTTAAGTTTCTGCATATCTATTGTACCAGAAGAGAACGGTCTGAAAATAGAAACATGGACTATTTTGTCGCCATTGAATGGGAAGGCTAATAATAGCGTTGCTTCATTGTTTGGCATAGATTCAAGGCTACTCCAGCCAAGGAGCAGCACATGCTGCAGTAACCAAATCCTAAAATTTCTCTAGAGAATGATGCAGATTTTTAGAACATGTTTTATATTCTGGGATTGTTCGGGAAGGAAATAGTTCAGAAGTTCTTTTGACCTAAGTGTGGTTTGTTTCCAATTTGAAGGCGGGAGGAGGGGCCGGAGAGACAAGCCAGGAGGTCAGATGCAGAAGGATGCAAAAATGTTGTTAAGGAGTTCCTGACAGGTGGTGAGAGGGCTGTGGCTTCTGAGCTCCAGGCCTGGCGGGGAGTTTGTCCCTGTCAGGCTCCCAGTGTGCTCTCAGCATTGCCTTTCTCACTCCTATTATGTTTATTTCTGTTGAACTTAAAGAGTGACCTTTTCAAAACTGCAGTGCATTGTTGACCCACATGCATTTTTGAGACCTAATTTCCCTGAATGCCTCCCTTGTTCCTGCAGAAGAGAACTCTTTTTGAGAAAATAGGAAGAGGCTGAGGATAAAAAGAATTGGAATGGAAATCTTTCAGGCATTGAATTCTGCCTGCTATTAATAATTTAGAAGTGTTTTTAATGCCCTGATATGGAAGGAAGGTTTTTCTGACACCAAAGCCATCTAAATATTAATTTCGGAGGAATTGGTTGTTACAAGCAGTTAACATCCATTTTGTTAGTTGACCTCCCAAGGAAGGTTAATGCACTAAAATCTGGTCATTAAGTATAGTAACAAATGTTTTTTCAGGGAGGTTATTACTATCATAAACTCTAATCCATGGTTCAGAGGCAGCAGCCTCTAGTGCAGTGCTCTGACTAATGAAGAATTAACTATTTCTGAGCAGTTAATAAAGATGCCCCCCACCCCCACCAATCAACATACTCTACATGATCCTTATAATTATTAAAAGCATTAAGCTCTGGGTATGAGTGCCCACATATCAGACCGGAATTCTACTCTGAGTAAATGACAAATGGCAAAGCTAATCCAATTTCACTTATTTTTTTTTTTCTAACATGTTCCTGAAATAAGAAATAATGGAATTCCTAAGTATTAGGAAAAGATGGTCCAGTACGAAGCATTTCCTAAATGAGTATTGATGAGGACTTTAGTCATATTCTATTGTGATGGAAGATTTTAGACTCTGGGTTAGTTCTTGCAAGAATCAGGAAGTTAATTGGCTACAAACAGGGCTTTTTGGCTGGCTTGTTTGTTTTATTTTGTTTTTCCTTTATTAAAAAGCACGCTCATCCACAAGAACACAGGAGGCAGAGACTTGTGTGAGAAAGGCAAATACCGGCCTCCTAACAACAGGAGGGAAAAGGTACAACCTAACCTTTCTAAAAAGCCTCGGGCAGTGTTTTGCTTTTCAATGGAAAGGTCGTCCAGAATTAATTAAAGTCACTTTCCTGCTGAGGACCAAGCATTTGGCTTTACTTTGAAGGCTCAAAGAAAGTTGCTCCTACCGATTTCTTAGAGACCCAAATTTAAAGCAGCACAGCCAAACCAATGGATCAGCCTTTAAGAAGTAATCTTTTGGAATCAAAAGTCTGAACAGTTAATGTACACTGAGGCCTAGGTGCCTCTGAAGACATAGGCCAGAGTTGACAGCTTAAAATTTAAAAAAATAAACTTTGCTGACTCTTCCCTAGGACAACCACCTCTCATTCAAGCAGGATCAACCTTCACATTTACACACACTCTTTCCCCTCTTTTTTAATTTTTAACTTAAGCTAAATCCTGTCTTTAACTTATTCAAAAACCCACAGGGCAGGCTTCCACCAACCCATGTTGAGTAGTGAGGGAGAGAAACCATACTTGGCCAAAATAAAAGGAACATTGTCTTTTAGAAGAGAAAACATATTTTGGAAAGGTTTGGATTACCTATGAAAGCTTAAAAGGCGGTCAAATACACTGACGTTAGCTCACCAACTCAAAATATTTTTTGTGGACGATTCAACACTATGTCCCTAACTAACTGGCAGGCTGGGTTATCTATGCACATTATGATTTGTATGAGCATTATTCATTTGTTTGGCACTTTGCTTGCTTGAAGAAAACTGCATTAATTTCCTACTTACTAGGGAAGGCAAGTGACTGAATCTTCCTGAGCCTCAGTTCCTTATCTGTAGAATGATATTATAATATCTATTTTGGGGAATAATTGTGAAAAATGAGTGATCATGTATACCTGGTCTACAAAAGGGCCTAAGACATAGTTGGATCAATTTATTTTATACCATATCCATTGCTTTTGGTATTTTACATTTGATAAAAGTGACTAGAATCCTAAAACACCCCCCAAAAACCTCTTGGATTCAAAATTGGAGTCAAGGAAGCAATGACATATTAGCCTGACTTCTGAGCACCGGGTCTTGCTGAATCCAGCTCATCTGTCACAGCCCCATCACTGGCCACAAAGCTTTCCCGGGTTACCTCGGCCAGAAGTACACCTTCCAACCTCTGTGTCCTAATTGGCCTTGTACTTTTCTCGTACCATTCTCCATACCCAGTCTTTGCTTAAAGTTATTTGTAGACAGATCTTAGACCTGTATTTCCAGTGCTGAGTGCAGTGCCTGAAACACAGGGACTAAAAGGCGTTCATGAATTTCACTACCTCTGTCCTCTGACAATTTTTCTGCCTAACCCATGGAGGGCGAGGGAATGAATGAATGACTCTGGAGGTCATCTGTTCTTGCATCATTCTTTTGTAGTGTATCCTCCCCCGACACACACTTTTTTCACTTCTAACCTGAGTGTCTGGAAGTTTGCCCCCTGTCCTCTCTGCACCATTTCCCTTCGGTTGATCGATTGACAGTAAAAAGACAGACAGAAGGCAGGTGTTTGAGTGGCTGGATCATTTCTAAACTGAGTGTTTGCAGGTTAGGGTTTTCTGCACTCTGGCAAGGATTCTAAAGTGAATAAGGCAAACAGGAAGCTGAAGATTGAAACTATAAAGATGAGTCAAAATGTCTTTTGAAGTCACTTGTTTCCCCATATCCTTACTGCCACATCCCCTCATTGTTCATAGAAATCTCAGAAAAGAGAGGTTAACATTCCGGGATTACTAGTGTTTTGCCATGTTGACCTTTAACATGCTCCTTACCCTCTTTGGACTCTAGTTTTCTCATCAATAATAATAATTTATCCTGTTGTAATTAGTTCATAGGTTTGCTAGGAGAATCACATGAGGTAAGGTATGTGAAGGATTTAGTTGAGAGAAAAGTACGCTATAAAAAAAATTACTACTACTACTAGAACGAGATATTAAAAGAGGATTAGATAAGCTAGTGTAACTTACTTTTCCTTAACAATGTGATCTGTATCAATCTATGAATAATGAGAAAAATTGGATTTGCTTAAAAACAAAATATTGTTTAAAGCAGGAAGGAGACACAGAAAGAAGGCTTGATTCATTGTTATAATAGGTTAAGAATATCACTGTAGCTACCCTCACAATAACTATCCAGTACATTTGGAATACAGAACACGTTTGAGACAACCATCAAATAACAATGGTTTTCCTGGTTTGATCAGTGCTGGAAATCAAGACTTTCAATTTAATACCCACTCCTTTTCCTCCACGTGTGCACTTGGCCATGATTTAATGGTGAGTAAATGGTATCAGTGACTCTTCACATATGTAAGTTCCATTTGTACCACCAATTTCGGTCCAGGCAGTTCTGAAGTGGAGCAAATGAATTTAAGTACAGGGCTGACATTGCACCAAGTACTGGTACTTTTCTGCTCCAAAAAGAAGAGGAATGTAAATGTTTGAAACCACACAGTCGAGAGAATAATTGAAAATGGGTTCAATGTCTTCACTCTCCGAGAATATGTGTGTGCTTGTGCGTTTGTAGTCGCTCTTTCATAAAATGCGCATGTGTCTGTTTGGATTCTGAAGCTTTCCTCTGTTGTGGGTAGGTTGCACAGAGGGGTTCCGGCTTGTAAAGGTTAACCGTGCAGAAATCAAGGCTTTGTGCATTTTTGCAAAGGTCACTCTCATCAACAGTTCCGGAAAGACTGCTAGGCAGGGCCATGGTAACCACCCATGATTGAACCATGGCTCTGGATTTGTTTCCTTAAGAAAACTGCCACAGTCCCTGGTCGTGTCACCAAGAGATAAAGAGGCTGCTCAGTCACTTGAAATTCCATTTGTACATTACTCAAATCCAGCCCACCTCTTTCCTTCATGGTGTTTGGCAGCTGCGTGCTGGCACTCTGCATCTCGAATGCCTGAGCTGCAGGAAGCTGTTTAATAAATGGGATAGTTTTTGATTAATGTAACAAGCTGAAAATAGACCATGATGTAATGCATATCTCAGCAGGAATCACAGATCAAATTGGATGGTTTCAAGGGATCGTGCTGGAGCAGAGAGTTTCCTCCAAAGAAATGTATTTATGTTTTTATAGCACCTTGAAGGGTCAAGCTGTAGAATGTGTACATTTTGGACCTGGAAGCCTGCCCTGTGGGTCTATGAATAGCAATTATAGTTGACCACACAAGAAGCTCCAGAGAAAACTAGGTATTTCACGTTGACTCAGGTCTACAAAGGGTCACCTACACTTCACCAGAAGCCCTTGTACTATTTTTTTAAAAACAGCAGATCCTAACAAATGACAGTCATACATTTCTGGCAATATCTGTAAACTCAGTTATTTAATTAATGCATTTAGTTTCATCTAATGATCTAAAAAGCCTCATGTAGCCCTATGCATAAAGGCACTAATTTAAACTTCTCTGTTCTCAGTGGATAAAATGATTGGGGTTCATGTTGCTTGGTTCTAGAGAGAAAGATCAGTGAAAAGAAATGAAAAACAATAGCCTTGTACGCCCACCTCCCGTTACATGTGCTGAGACATGGTGTATTATATAAAGGAAATGTGCGTTCATTTTTCTTAATTAAGTGAGCAATAATGAAAGGTTAAAAACAGAGTCTGGAATGTACTAAAAGGAAGAAATAAAGGAAATAAATCCATTGCTCTTAATTACTGTTTACCGAATCCATACATAGTGAGTTGTTTGAAATCACTAGGTATTTAGTCAAAGTAGAGTGTGTGTGTATGTGTGTGTGGGGGGGTGTTGTACTGGGGGCACGCATTCTCCATTGCTATAAATAGAATTAGACAGTAGAAAAAACTGTATTTGTATTTTTCCCTACAAGTAAATTTTACTTTCCCAGTATGAGAGTTCGTGTAATTTATGAATGGTCTCACACTCTGGTTATTATAAAGACGTTGACTTGTTTATAGAGTTACATTGCCTGTGGGAAAGAGCCAAAGTTACTACCCTTCGGCGTTTTGAATCATTTTTTCCTAATGAACTTGCCTGTCTAATCGAAGTGTTGTGAAAGAGTACTCTTCTGGAAACACCCTCACAGACCCACCCACAAATAGTGTTTTACCAGCTATCTGGCCACCCCTTAGCCCAATCAAGTGGACACATAAAATTAACCATCCCTCACATTAATGTTTTATGTCCCCAAGTAACGGGAGCTGAATGAGGCAAACCACTGCGGAAGTTTCCACATCATGCCCACTCACTACTCAGTCTTCCCCTTGGCTCAGTTTAGTCTGAACATCACGGAGGTGTTTTTGGCCTGGTTCTTCCTCAGTCTTTGTGTATTTTGTCCTTATCTCTGTCACTTAGTAACCTTGGCTCTTCCTTATACCGCCTTCCATGAAGCACCCTTCACCTTTTCTAAAAATCGGTAAAATCCTGTTTGCTAAGGTATTTTTTTGGAATTGAGAATGTCTTTTTAATTGTATTAGTATTTTTCTGAAGCTGGTTATGTCCTTGGTGCTCTGGACATATGTGTCATATACAAAGTTGCTTATGTTTGCATGATCTAACCTAAGTCTGTTTAACCAATGGGGCCTATTACTTTCAGTGCACAATTTTGCAAAACATGAAAATGTGGTTTTTTTTGCAGGAACACTTGTATTGCATGATAGCAAAAATGCTTGTGCATGACACCTCACTTTTAGCTATTATTCTGTAAGACAGTCACAGCAATTGGTCTCATTTTAGCTTCGCTATCCCCTTTCCCACAGTAATAATCTCTGCTCTTGATGAGTAACCAGCAGCACAGTCTACTTTTTGCCAAGCTGATTATGTAGGAATTAGTAAATTGAGCTTTTCTTTCTAGACACCAGAATCATGATTACAGTAATCATCTGAGTCCAACCCACTCAAGGAAAGTCCCCTTAATATGCTTATAAATTTCTTCCTTATAAACATCTTTTACAGGGCAGTAAAACTGAGAAATTGACAAGAATTAAATCCATCGTATGAAGTCAACTAAATGTAGTTGACTCAACTTTATCTTAATCCACACTATGTGGTTTTAGTGTTAATTTCAATATTTCACGTGTGAAATTGTGCAAGGCTCAGTCAACTATTGTGTAGGGGGGAAAATAATCCTGTTTGTTAGTTGCCCACTGAACACTGTGGGTCCCATTCTGACCCAGGCCCCACACTGATCCATGCTAGAATGTTGACTGTTGTACCAGGACTAGCATACTGATTACAGAGAATTCTTATTTTCCTTCTACAATTTAAAGTTAATTCTTTTTTCTTTTTTTAATTTTATTAAATTTATTGGGGTGACAATTGTTAGTAAAATTACATAGATTTCAGGTGTAAGGGTCAGAGTCTTCATTGACTACATTAACAGACTCAGATGATCTCCATTTCTGTTTCAAAAGCACTAGAAAATGTGGTCTCAAATTTGGACAGGCTTCAGTTTCCACCAGTGTGAGTGAAACAGCAATAATAAAACCGCCATGGACAAGAGACTCACTGCAGACATGTTACATACATTTACTGTGCCCTAATCCAAATCCTCTGACCCTTTAAGCCAGAATTTCGAACAAGAACTGCATTCACATTTTCATGCAAAAAAAGGCATACAGATGCTCATTTGTGCATATACAAAATATATTTGACTTGTCCGTAACTGTTTGGTGCTAGCAAACTAAAACAGGACCTTGTAAATGGCCTGCATGACCACATGGGCCTGCCATAACAATCCTAAGCCAAAACTAATTATTGTCCCAATCCTCATGCATTGTGAGCTCCGTCAAAGAAATGTGTATTCAGACTTGATAGCCTTTGTGTTTACTGGGTCTTTTCTTCTCCCTTCTCTGGGTCCTGCAGAGCTGACCCTAACCCCCTTTGAAGTCTGTGGTAACCCTAAGATCAGATCAGATGCATTGGAGTGGGCTGGGCCGGAAAGGAGATGAGAGCTCATTATGTGCTCACAGTTTTATACCATTTTCAGTGGGTTATAATGATTGTTGAAAGAGTTCTAGCTCTCCATTCATAGATTTAAAAGTTAACATTTTCAAATACCAACTTGTTGTAATAACATGGGTGCTAGTCTCCTGGGAAGGAACAAAAAGGTTTTCCTGCGATACATACAATTAATATCATATAACAATCATAAAAATAAAGGTATTTAAAAATCTAATACCTCCCTTTCTCCTTTTTGACATTGTCTATGTTTGTGGACTACGTGGCTGTATATTTTTATTCACCCGGTACCTACCTCAACTTAGCATGTTGCATAGTTTCTATTTTTATTTTATTCATATAAACACAAATAAAACTTGAGATGTAGCAATGAGACATGGAAGTTGTGATGTAACAATAAGTAAGATAGTTTACATGATGGTAGAAGAGACAAAGAACAAACTGGAAAATAAATCAGAATTGCAGATTGCTCTCAGGACTATGGAAAAGAAAGGAAGAAAAGACAACAGGATAGACAGAATAAGAATGAGCGTTTACTTCACACAGAGTGGCCAAGGAAGGCCTCTCTGAGTGGGTACCATCTGGGCAGAGCCTGAAAGAAGCCAGCAATGAAGAGGTCCAGGCATCAAAAACTGCAAGTGCAAAGGTCCTGAGGAAAGCACAAAGTTAACTTGGTATTAATTGATATGTGCCCCCCCACACACCATATTATAAGCAAAAGTATTATGTCGTCTGGGCAGTAGCCATTATGTATTTCAAGTTCAGTAAATAAATGGTGATAAAAATAATGTCATCATTACTAAAAGCTCTTAGTATACTCCAGAAATTACTCTAAATATTTCGCCTGTACTACCTTATTTAATTCTCACAACAATCTTGCAAAGTAGATGAGGAAACTAAGGTTCAAGGCGGGTAGGTAAATTGCCCAGTATTATCAGACAGCTGATGTAGCTGTCTGATCTGGAATTTGAACCTAGGCATTCTGAAATTAACTACCCCCACAGTTAACAACCTTTTATGGACTGAGTTGTGTTCCTCCCAAAATTCATGTGTTAAAACCCTAACTGCCAGTACTTCAGAATGGGCCTGTATTGGGAGACACCCTCTTTAAAGAAGAAAGTCAATTAAAATGAGGACATTAGAACGGGCCCTAATGTGACTGATGTTCTTACAAGCAGAGGAAATGTGGACACAGAAACACACACACACAGGGAGATTACAGTCATTTACAAGCCAAGGAGAAAAACCTCAGAAGAAACCAATCCTGCTCTCACCTTGATCTTGAAATTCTGGTCTCCGGAACTGTGAGAATAGAAATCTGTGGTCTTTTGTTATGGCAGCCCTAGCAAACTAACACACCATCTTTATAGGCTAAGAGAAAAGAAATGCAGAACATTTGTTTAACACAATTTTATGAAAAGGGAAAAAAAGTTGGCTTGAGCCCTGGTCATTTAACTCAATGCATTTAACTTTGCAATATACAAGAATTTAAAAAGGAAGCATTGATAATGCTCTAGTTCTTCCTTTTCTGTGGCTAGATTCTGATGTAAATGATGCAAGAGGACTGATTAAGACTTTCGTAAGTCAGGGCATTTATCCTGCTTATGCAGCTACCAAGTGTACTATTACTCTGAGTAGTCATCTCATGAAGACATAATGGAGAACAAAAAACAACTCATAGGAATCATCTCACTATACAAAGACGCTCAATATGTTCAAATTTTCAACTTAAAGAATTATGATGATTCTAAATGTATGCTTTGCCAGTTATTGATTGATTGCTTCTCAGCTCCCAATGTAACCTTTTTGCCTGCTCTTTAAAAATGGATCTGGGCCCATTAAATATTTTCTTTTGCTGAAGGCATGCTATTTATTACCTTTGTCAGTAGAAGCTACTAGAGAGACACTGCAGGAGGAACAGGATTTGCTTCCCTGTTCAGATTTCTTTGCTCCTCAAGCTGCTGAGCATGGGCATTTTTTCCAGATGTTTTCTCCAGCATCTGGCAAAGCAACATGACTCACTTCTCCAGGTCCAGCTCCTGTAGCACACACTACTCCCTCAGGGCCGAGCTCCTGCAGTCTGGGCAGCTTTTCCAGCACTAGACTCCTGAAGTGCTCACAGATTCTCCAGTGCGTGCTCCTTGCAACCTCTCCTAGCGCCCACCTCAGGTGGTTTGGCACTAGAGTACGTCCAGTGGTACACATTCCCATGAACAGCTTTGCTTAGCATCCTAGAGGGTGGATTTCCAGCAAGTTCCACTAGCAACTTTTCTATTTCGTGAGCCATGGCTATGCCCTTTCCAACAATATCTAGATCTCAGCCCTGGTTTCTCTATTTCAGTCATAGGGGTAGTGATATGTTATGTTTTATATTTATTATACTTTGCTATATCTTCCTACCCTCTTTAGAATCTCTTTATTTTCTACTAGCCAATAAATACCTCATTATTCTAATCCCCTCATAATAATTCTTTATATTAAACATTCCCTGTTCAAATTACTGTGTGATTTCTCTCTCCTGATAGGAACCCTGACTGTGATACAGTGCTTAAGGTTTTATTTGATGTCCCAAGTTAGATTTTTATCAGAGAATCATACTATAACATCACGTTTTACTTCAAGGGCAATAAAAAGCCACCCTCCATCCATACTTGTAATCCTGGAGACAGTTAGCATCGGGCTGTGGGTTCCTTGACAGGCTTCTTCTCTGTGCTCTGCAACACACGGCTGACAGTCCATGGTGGACCACAGTTCAGTGTTTACAAACTTGATGCTCGAAACAGATGAGAGCCCAGTACTCATGGCTCATCCCACTTTTCCCCCTACTCACCTATCCCTACAACCCCCCCCCCCCCATAGCCTACCCAGCCAGGAGAGCCTTTTTTATTGTTGTTGTCGTTAAAATTTTAAAAGATTGTTGCCTCCTGAACTATTTATTTAGTTTAGTGATTATCTTGACTATATCAGAAAGGATTTTTTCTCTCCACTCATAATTTGCAGCACCCATGCTTTGTTTATTATGAGCCTTTGTTTCCTATTCCAGGACAATAAAAGTATATATGTACAAAATATATTCATATATATATATATATATATATATATATATATATATATATATATCAGTTGCTCTCATTTTTTGATGATTTTACATTGGCCATCCTTTTCTGATAATATTTCTTACATCTGTCTGCATTTTTTAATGCTCTAAGAAGCTAGACCTGCTAGCTTTATTTCCCTCTTACTGCAGATGTTCACAGTTGAAAGTTGCTATAAACACAAACCCATTATCTGTCTCTGAATCAATCTGTTGGTAGTTTCTGTGATATCAGCATAAGTTTGAACTGAAAGTGCTATGTCTCATGGCCAAATGCTACCTGTTTCTACTACATTCATACGATCATTTTAATGTGGAAAATTTTAGATCAGAAAGGTGCATTCAAATGATATCAATCTATACCCCACTTGGTCAAGCTCCTGTTTGTTGTCAAATATTAGTTGTGTTTAATACTGGATCTATCAGTCCCTTCCACCTTTCATTATAAATTTATCCCACTGAGTCCAGGAAAAATGATATAAATTTTCATTAAAGAAAATACTATACTATGGCAGCCCTAAATGAATCATCTGCAATCACTTTTAAAAGGGTTGATTTATTTCCTGCACTTGGGAAACACTATGTTGTAAAAATATATTCACTAACAAGTATGAAATATTGCCATGTATATTTTTATACATACTGCATGTGGCTATAATAATATGTTTCGTTTTTGTGTGTATTTGCACGCAAATGCATATCAATGGTGGGCCCAGCCCTTCAGGTAATTTCTTGGTCACACTTACTTCTTTATAAAAAAAAAAAAGAAAAATTGGCCAAGCAGCCCAGATGAACATCAAATTCATCATAGCTGAAGATAATATTTTCCTGGTAATTTATCCTCTCACCTTTCTGCAGGAGTTTTCTCTACCCAGTGACATAGTGACATAGAGAAATGTCACTGAAGTGAAGGCTATTTCGTTTAGCCTTGAGCAAACACAGAAGCTGAACTGTGGATATGCAGAGTTCTTTTTCCTTCTTGAAGACATGGTTTTTATGAATGTGTAACTAGAGCTAAACTGAATCTAGAGAGCTGCTGCATGATAAGAGCTTGGTTTGAAAAGATGTACAATGCAATGACTTGAATAACAAAATCCCAGGCAGAGTGTTTCTGAGCTAACTGCATTTGCACTCTGCAAGGAGATCAATGCTTCCCCTCATTGATTTTCCTCAGTGGCAGAGCCAGGATTATGCACATTGTGAAGCTGTATTCCCAAATCCATCCAATCTGATTTCCTAGTCAGCACTAAAAACGCATAGTGCTCACCTGTAAACTGGAGGTTATGAAAGTATAACTGTACCAAATGTGTGCCTCCACTAAGCCTGAGTGTTAAACAGAAGCACGATAATGTATTCCTACTGTGATGCAAAGGCTGCATGGGACAGGATGAATTCTGTTTGTGTGCAGCTTCTAAATAAATGGCAGAGATACCAAAGAGAAACCTGAGATGTATTACATACGTTTGCATAACTCCCAAGATATTTTCAAATGCGCTAAGCTTCCTTTCTGGAAGACTTGAAATGCAAAGTAAGCATATAAAGAAATGATTCTCTTATTAAATTCACAGATTGATTGTAGTCCTTTGGATTTTGAAATTGCCTTAAAATTTGTAATTGGAGAAAGTGGGTTGGAAGGCTGTAAAAATCAAGGGTGTAAAAAAAACAATCGTGGGTCTATTTCCTTGTAAACAATCGGTAGGTCAAATGGTTGGTTAGTGGGTTTATTCTGCAGTTAACACAAGTTCTTATCTTCCTTAAAGTCGTGGACTTTATGTAATCCAGCTGAGCATTAACAGTCAACTGCAAAATGAAAATACCCACAAAAAGGCACTTAAGCTCTTCCGAAATTTCAGCGTGTTGTTTGTCAGTGAGGAAGGAGGGAGAAAGCTGATTCCTACATTAAATTTTCCTTTCCTCACTCCACTGTGAGGATTGAGAAGGTGTCACGTTACAACCAGAACCTCAAATTTGCTGTTGAAAAAAATCCTGTAAAATAAGCCATTTCCTACCAAGACTAGATAAGTGATTACACAGCTGCTTGCCTTTCAAACAGAATTTGCTCAGAATCTGAGCTTGCCTGGGTGCTCACTTCATTATTAAAGAGCGCTGTCATAGCTGTGTGTACTGGGAAACGGGCCTCCCTCACAAACACATCTCAATGGCTACTTTCCCTATGGAAACAATGTCTGGGGCAAAGGAAGAAAGGCTCTACACCAAAGACATTTGGGTAGACCCGTATCCAGGATGAACAGTTTCCATTTCCAGCCTTAACATGTAAATTGACCTGGCAGATCTGCCCTCCTAGCTAAGAAATATCAGCGTGTTTCCAAGTTACCTAATCAGTGGACATTTTTCTAGTAAAAGATTAACCAAGTTGATCAGTTTTTCAGGGACTGAAGATGAAAAGTAAATTCTCTGTTCTGAACACCAAAACTTACCCCAAAGATCATCCTACCTCCTTTGCAGCATTCACAAACACTTGTAAAAAATAAAATATTGTTTCCCAATGTAAACTTAAAATGAAACCCAATGTAAACTTAAACATGTACCACTGAGTCTATAAACTGAAACAAGCAGAGAGTTGCTTTTTTTTCGCTTTTTCGAAGTAGATGGCACCAAACGGAAACCAACTGAAGTCTGGGTTCTTTAGAGGTTTTTTTTGCACATAGTGGGTATTCTGCAGAATAAATGAGACCAACTCAGCCTTACCCACTAAAAACTGACAAACACACCTTCGTTTGCTTATATATTTCTGAACTGCCATATACAAAGTACGCATTTTGCTTGTAGGCACTGGCAATGAAATGTATTTCTCCATTTATTAATTATTTGTAATTTACAAGCGTCAATGATATTTTCAATTAACTGTGATGTGACATCAATAGTTAAATGACTCTATTCTAAGAATCATTAATTCTTTTTATAAAAGTAAATTTACATCCCATATAGTAATCTTGAGATATTTAAAACATATTGGAATTGATTTTCTTGAATGCAGAGAAACATATTTCCTCCATTCCCACCCAGAGAAACTTTCTTCTTGAAGTGAGCTCTTTAATGAAGTCTTCTCAGAAAGTCGTGTTTTTATAACTTGGTGCCTTTATTCAGTGATAGTAGTCTAAATAAACATCGTGAAGTAATTTGATAATGAATAAGTAGGAGGAGACACCATTGTTTAACCTCCAAGCTATGCTAATAAGTAGGGTGATAGACTTGCCATGTTGAATAATGGAACTGTTATTCTAGCCCAGTGGGACTGTCTCCAGGGCCTCCCCGGAAGGTTTGCCAGGCAGGGCTGTGTGCTGCTCCTGAGTGCACTTTGCATACCATCCAGTATCTAGTTACGGCACATTTATCAAGGAAATCACAATATGGAGAAAACCACATCCTGTACTCTTTCACACGTGAACCATCCCTGTGTGTTACTTTCATTTTGCTTGTCTTACCTAGGTAAAACAGAAGCCTAATCTGGAAAAATAATTCTTAATACAAAGAACTACAGCACTGATAGAATTTCATCCCTTTGAAATATGTATTTTAAAGATGCCATTTTAATACTGTCAGAAAAAAAGCATATTTTCTTTATAAAGCCTGAACACGCTATTATATTATTATACACAGCATAAAGTTAAGGGTGTTTGAGCAGTGGAAATGGAAAGTATTGTAGTTATTCAACCCTGAATACTTAGGACATTTCATTTCTTTTTACAGCAACCATATTCAGTCAATAAAAAATCAAATGCTTTTGGTTACTGGACTGAAAAAAATCAGATCCTCCGAACTTTTAGCAGTGGATGTTCCCTGAGTATTTGCTCTCAGCTATAGCTCATTAAATGAGCTCATCCACCACTGAGTCTATAAACTGAAACAGAAGCAGAGAGCTTTTTTTTTTTCTTTTTCGAAGTAGATGGCACCAAACGGAAATCAACTGAAGTCTGTGTTCTTTACACAGTTTTTGTTGCACATAGTGGGTATTCTGCAGAATAAATGCATGTCGTTAATCTGGCAATTTTTCAATAATAATCTAATTAGGAACTTCTCTGGGTAGGAGTGGTAGAACCATAATTATTAATTGCTAATTGGATGAGACTGAGAGGAAAGGATGCAAAAGGGAAAGGAAACTAGATAAGCCCGGTACTCTGTAATGCATACTTGTATTTGCTTAACAGTTTCTATGGAACTTTATGTGCATTAGTTCATTTCACACAAAAATATAGTGTTAGGTACTATTCTAGGCATTTTATAAATATAGTATACAAGCAATTCTATGAAATGGATATCATCATTCGTCCTCTTATTGAAGGTGATGAACTGAGTCACAAAACTTGCAGAGCTAGTAAATAACACAGTAGGACTTGAACCCAGGGGATATTTGCCTGGAGTTTAGCCTCTAATTACCTCTTGCCTCTTTCTTAAAGAGAGCTAAATAAGTTTTTCTCCTTAAAGAGATGTTAATTGTGGAGTCCCAAGGAATTTGAAGTGAATTGACCAGTACATAGCAGGCAAAGCATTCACACCACCCATTTATATATTGTTAAACAAAATATAATCTAAGATTCTCTCTATTCTGGCACATTTGAGTACTGATTCATTTTTAACCAGATTTTCATCAGAGAGGTGATACTGGTAATATTACTGATTTTCAGTTTCAATTATTTTTCCTTTATATCTTTAATCAAAGAAAAGATTTCTAACAAATGTTGGGTCTTAAGCAAGCCTAGATGGTATTTCAATAATAGCCCTGCAATATTCTCTAAACAGATAACTTGGATCTAAGGTTAATTTTTAATAGTACATTCCAGTGTTGTCATCTGCTTAGTCTAAATTTATACTGGCTTTCTATAAGATTCTGGAGAGCAAGAACCATTGTAAAATTCTCAAATCTGAGTAACTGAAGATGGAAGACACCAATTCCTGCACTACAAAGTAAAATCATTCATTCAACAAATATTTATTGAGCATCTACTAAGAACTGGGATTATAAAAGTGAGTTATGCGTCCTATCAAACTCAGCTGACCTCTTGCAGAAATTGACAAGCTGATGATAAAATTCATATGAAATTCAAAGGACCTAGAACAGCCAAAACAATTTTGAAAAAGAAGAACAAAGTTGGAGGATTCATACTTGTTAACATCAAAACCTAACTACAGATCTGTAGTTATCAAGACAATGTGATATTGGCATTAAAAAAAAAAAAGCATATGTAGATCAATGGAACAGAATTGAAATCTAGAAATAAACCCTCATAATATAGTCAACTGATTTTTAACAAGGTGCCAAAACAATTCATTGAGAAAAGACTAGTCTTTTCAAAAACTGGTGGTGGGATAACTGGATATCCACATGTGAAAAATAAAGTTGGACCCCTATCTCACATTCACATCATATACAAAAATTAATTCAAAATAGATTAAAGACATAATAAAATGTGAAAAAATAGATAATCTGGACATATCAAAATAAAACTTTTGAGGTACAATGACACTGTCAAGAAAATGTAAAGACAATCCAGAATGGGAGAAGATCTTTGCAAAAGGGATTTATACCTAGAATTTATAAAGAACTCTTGCAATTCAATAATAAAAAGATAAATAACCCAATTAAATGAGCAAAAGATCTGAACAGATATGTCTCCAAAGAAGATACATACATGAAAAGATGCTTGATGTAATTATTCATTAGGGAAATGCAAATCAAAACCACAATGTTATACCACTTCACCCCCATTAAATGGCAAGAATTTAAAAATATATGTTTTCGTGAGAATGAGAAGAATTCAGAGCTCTCATACACTGCTATTGGGAATGTAAAATGGTGCAGCGGCTTTGGAAAACAGTCTAGCGGTGTCTCAACTGGTTAAATACGAGTATACAGTTGCCATATGATCTAGCAATTCCACTCCTAGGTATATACTTTTGAGAACTGAACACAATGTTTGCATAAAAGCTTGTACACAAATGTTCATAGCAGCACTATTCATGATGACCAAAACGTGGAAACAACCTAAGTGTCCATCAACTGATGAATAGACAAAATACGGTTTATCCATACAATGGAATTTTATTTGGAAAAAAATAAAAGGAATGAAGTACTGATTCATGCTATAACATAGATGAACCTTGAAACCACCATGTTAAGTGAAAGGAACTCTCTACATGATTCCATTTGTATGAAATGTATAGAATAGGTGAATCTACAGAGACAAAAGTAAATTACTGGTTGCCTAGGGCTGGAGGGGACAGGGAGGATGGAGGGTGATGGCTAAGAGGAGCAGAATTTCTTTTGGGGGCAATGTCAATATTCTAAAACTGATTATGGTGATGGTTATTCTATGACTATACTAGAAGCCATTGAACTGTACTTTAAATGGATTCATTATGTAGTATATGAATTATATCTCAGTAAAGCTGTTTTTTTTAAACAGTGAGCTATATAGACAAAATCCCTGCCCTTGTGGTTCTTATCTTCTAGTAAGAGTAATAACATGGCAGGTGGTGATAAGTGCTATGAGGAAAAATATGAGTTAGCGAATGATAAGAGGGGGTCATGGTGAGAAACTATTTTACACAGGGTGGCCAGTGCCGCCCTTTCTAATGAGCTGAACTGAAGAATTCTGTATGACCCTGGAAAGACTTTGCATTTTAGTTTGAATGAGATGAGAAAGCTTGAGAGGGATCAGAACAAAGAACTGACAGGATATAATTTCTGTTTAAAGGGATCGTGCCACCTGCTGTGTTAAGACTAGGTTATAGGTGGGCAAGAGAAGAAACAGTGAGACCAATTAAGAAGCTATTTCAACAGTGGACAAAAAATAATTGTGAGTTGGATCAAAGTAGTAATAGTAGAGATGGTAAAATGAGTTGAGATAGATTTTTGAGGAGGGAGGACACGAGAGAGAGAGAGAGAGAGAGAGAGAGAGAGAGAGAGAGATTTTGAAGATTGAGGGGACATGATTTTGGATGTGAGAGGAAAGAGGAGTCAAGAATAACTTAGGGGGATGGCCGGTTAGCTCAGTTGGTTACAGCGTGGTGCTGGTAGCACCAAAGTTGCCAGTTCGATCCCCACATGGGCCACTATGAGCTGTGTCCTCCTTAAATAAATAAATACATAAATAAATAGAATAACTTCGAAGTTTGACCTGAACTATCCAAACTATGGAGTCATCATTTACTGAAATGCTTCCTTTGGTTGGGTGGGTGTGCAACGGTGGAGGAAAAGATCAGATTGAAATGATAAGTTACCGCCAAAACATTCATTATGTCATAATCAAAGTGACTAATCAAATAAAACCAATACTAGTACGCCACACTTAAAGAAAATTCTATTCCAGTAGAAAACCCAATTACTACAAGGCTTTAAAAAGCAAGTCATATTAATATGAGAGGATTTAATTTTTTTAGTGTTTGTAATTCATGTTTTACAAATTACCAAAGTAATGCAAGGTTTTACAAAAGAATTCAAGCAACACGAGAACTATAAATATCAGTCTCCCTCTCCCCACAACAGGGAGTGAGTTAGTATTTTGTTCTTATTGACCTTTTAGTGAACCTTTAGTCAAGAGATACTAAAGAATATTTAATAATTCAAATAAAAATGCTTTGCAAATGTATTTTACAAATGTACTAAAAACAAGTTTTTACAAAAATACAATTGTCACACAATTTGTTGGAAAATAATTATGTAAACAGAAGCCAGCTTTGTAAAAAAATGTAAAATATATAAGAATATATTCCAAAGCCCAAGGTCACACCATAAATTTAAATACAAATTTTAGGCAGCTTATTTTTTAAAGTTCAGATAATGATAAATTCAGTTCTTTTTACTATATTCTGGTGAGTTATCAGTCTCTCTGTTTTTTGTTTGTTTGTTTGTTTTAACAGACTTTGTTTTTCAAAGTACTTTAGGTTCAAGGCAAAATTGAGTGGAAAGTAGAGAGTTCCCACATACATCCTGTCCCCCCCCAAACATAACCTCCCCCAATATTGATATTAAGCACCAGAGGAGTATATTTGTTACGATTGATTAATTATATATAGACATATCATTAGCACCCAAAGTTCATAATTTGCATTACCTTTTTTGCTTGGTTTTGTACATTCTATGGGCTTTGACAAATGTACTGACGTGTATCCACCATTATATGCAGAATAGTTTCAATACACTAAAAATCCTGTGCTCTGCTTATCCGTCTCTCCTCTCCTAATCCCTGGCAACCACTAATCTTTTTACTGTCGCCATAGTTTTGCCTTTACCAAAATGCCCTTTAGTTAGAATCAGACAGTATGTAGCGTTTTCCAATTGGCTTCTTTCAGTTAGTGATATGCATTTACGTTTTCTCCATGTCTTTTCATGGCTTGATAGCTTAGATCTTTTGAGCACTGAGTAATGTTCCATTGTCTAAATGTACCACGGTTTATCCATTCACCTACTGAAGGATGCCTTGGTATTTCTGAGCTTTGGCAATTTTGAATAAAGATGCTATGAACATCTGTGTGCAGGTTTGTGTGGACATAAATTTTCAATTCATTTGGGTAAATACCAAGGAACGCTGTCGGGGAGGAAAGTGTTTCTTTGACCCCCTTAGGGTCCCTCGCTGAGCCCCCAAATTAAATGTACTAAGACAGATAAATAGGAGAAAAGCATATGAATTTATTTAATATAAAGTTTTATGTGGCATGGGAGCCTTCATAAGTAAATGAAGACTCCAAAGAAATGGTTAAACCTGAGTGTTTTTATGCTAGTTTTGATGAAGAACGGAAAGTAGTGGAAAGATACAAGGCAGAGTATGAGCTAAGGGTAATAAACTAGGGAAATTTAGCAACCCCTGTTTCTTCAGATCCCTCTCTGTGTCCTTCCAATTTTAGAGAGAAGGGTGCTCCTTTCCTCCTGGTATAGGTAGGATACCTTTCACGTGAGGGTTTTATGGCTTGCTTCAAGAGAAGATCAGAAAGTCCTTCCTTCACATGCTATTTCTCAAATTCTTTCAGCTTGAAATATTCAATATTCCCAGGTGCCATATTTTGAAGTAGCATACCCTGAATCCCATCAATATTATTACTGGATTTTGTGGCTAGAATCTGTCCAACTGAATGTTTGTGTCCTCTCAAAATTCATATATTGAAATGCTCCCCCCACCCCCTTACCCAATGTGATGATATTAGAAAGGTATTTGGGAGGTAATTAGGATTAGATGATGTCACATGAGTGGAACTCTCATGAATGGGATTAGTGCCCTTGTAAGAACTATATAAGAGAGATTGCTTCCCCATCTGTGCTCTCTGTTGCGTGAAGATACAATGAGAAGTTGATAGTCCACAACCCAGAAAGGGGTTCTCACCAGAATCTGACCAGGCTGGCAGCCTGACTTGGACTTCTAGCTTCCAGGACTGTGATAAATAAATTTCTGTTCTTTATGAGCCACCCTGTCTATGGTACTTTGTTAGAACAGCCTGAATGAAGACATTCTCTTTCGAAGTGGCTGTACCATTTTGCTTTCCCATGAGCAATAAATGAGAGTTCCTGTCATTCTACAGCTTTGCCAGTGTTTGGTGTTGTCAGTGTTCTGGATTTTGGCCAATCTAATAGGTATGTAGTGGTATCCCATTGTTGTTTTAGTTTGCAATTTCCTGGTGACATATGATGTTGAGCATCTTTTCATATGCTTGTTTGCCATCGGTGTATCTTCTTTGTTGAGGTGTCTTTTCAGGCCTTTTGTCCATTTTTTAAATTGAGTTGTTCATTTTTTTACTTTTGAGTTTTAAAAGTTCTTGCATTTTTTGGATTACAGTCGCTTATTGAGTATATCTTCTGCAAGTATTTTCTCTCAGTCTCTGGCTTATCTTCTCATTCTCTTAAGCCTCTTTATTTTTAAAGTTTAAGATACTTGGGTCTATGAAGTGAAATACCAATTGGAAAAATTTTTAATTTCTGCCATAAAAATCCCATTTTCCCCCTTACATATTAATTGGAGTTTTACTAGTTCCATTCTCCATCCAGTCTCCCAAACTTAGTTCCTTAAATTGCCTAGTCATCTTACACTCACTTCTATAAAAGTCTGGATAACTAGATTTCCCACAGAAGAACAGGCTAGTAATATGGTGTCCTTTGAGCCTTGAATGTCTGATATAAACACAGAGGAAATCTCTTCACTTGTATTTACCTATATTCTTTTTTTAATTTCCTTTTCCTGAACCAGTTTCCCATTTGCTTCAATAGTTCTCCTATTCCCCGCAGAGCCATAAATAAAAATGTACCTTAATTTTACCACCAAGGGGGACAAAGAATTTGAATGTGATTGTTTTCACATAGAATGCAGTGCTAGAGCCAGCAGCAAAGCAAATTCATTTGCTCTTTTGTATGATCATTTTTAGCCATCAAAACCATGCTTATTGAGAAATGATTTCGGGAAGTTGGTGAAAAAGGGACCTGCATGAGGACATTTATTTAGATTCTCAAATAGTTTGAAGCACTGAAGTGTAAGTCTAAAGTTTGGTACCAAAGCTCTGTGTTTTGCAAGCGTGTCTGCAGAAATGACCAGGCATGTGGAATTACAAGAACTCCTGCTCATTTAGTGTGTGTATGGAAATCAAAGAACAGTGGAAATCACTGTTGTCCAGGAAACAATGTTGTCTTTGAGAACCTCATCTCCTAAAGACCTGTTTCTCTGAAATAGATGAAAAAGCCAACCTGGCCATCATGGTAGAGCTCAGATGTGTTGCACGTCCAGCAGAAGCTAGAGGCACTGTTTTGGTAAAAATGACTCAGCGGCTTGCCAAATGAATATGTTCTCAGGTTTCTAAGAGTAATTTGCTCATTTGACAGGTTTTGATACATTTCTACTCTGAGCAAATCTGCTCACACAGCAAGAAAAACATATTCAGACGGACACATAGTAGACAATAGCTAGGGCTGCGGGATGGCTCATTTGGTTACAGTGCTGTGAGCCGTGAGCTCTCAACAATAAGGTTGCTGGTTCGATTCCTCCATGGGATGGTGGGCTGCACCCCCTGCAACTAAAGGTTGCAAACGGTGACTGGACTTGTTGCTGAGCTGCGCCTTCCACAACTAGAGTGAAGGACAATGAGTTGGCGCTGATGCACCCTGGAGAGGCACATGGTTCCCCAATAAATGTAAAAAGAAAAAAAAAATGCTTAAAAAGAAAATAGACAATAGCTGAATGACATGAGAGAAACAAAAGTAATTTTACGAGTTCTCTCCATTCTGTAGATGTGATCAGACAGCATTAAGAAGAAAATGCCCCATGAGTTGGGTCTTAATAAAGGTGAGGATTTTGGCAAGTGGAGAGGGCAGGAAAGGGTAGTTTAGATGGAAGAGCATCTTAAGGAAAATGTGTGGACATAAAAGTCTATGTCCTTTGGTCCTGTTTGGGGAAGGAAGACCAAATCAGTTTGGCTGGAATTTTATATATATATATATATATATATATATATATATATATATATATATATGTATGTGTATATATATATATATATGTGTGTGTGTGTGTGTGTGTGTGTGTGTATATATATATATATATATATATATATATATATGAAAATAGCTATGGGAAAGAGCATCAGGACTATTAGCTATCTTTTGTTGCATAACTAATTACCCAAAGCTTAGAAGCTTCAGGCAAAAAATTATTATTTCATAGTTTCTATGGGTCAGGAATCCTGGTGCAGTTTAGCTGGGTGATTCAGTTTCAGGGTTTCTCATGAGGCTGCATTCAAGGTATGTAAGAGTCTGGACTGCCATCCCTGGAGGTTCCATTTGTAAAGTCACATGACTGTCAGCCAGAGGCCTCTGTCCACCTCCGTCTGAGCCTGTCCATAGCAGCTTACTTCTCCCAGAGCGAGTAATGAGAGAGAGGCAGAGAATGACCAGAACAGAAGCTATTGTGCCTTTTGTAACCTCATCTTGGAAATGACTACCATCACTTCTACCATATTCTATCTGTCACACAGAACAACCTCCTACGATGTAAGTGGGATTACACAGGGGTGTGAGTATCAGGAGGTAAAGATCATTGGGGGCCATTTTAGAGTCTGACTAGCACAACTACCATTATCATTGTGCCAGTGGGGCTCTGCACATCTCTAAGTGGCTTCATTCATATTGTAGATGCTATGGAAGACTTTTTGAGCAATATAGCGTATTAACAGACAAACAGAACTTTATGCCTCCCAAGATGTACTTAGTGCAGGGGTGTCCAAACTTTTTTCACCGTTTTCCCTAAGAGCCATATGGGGTAAAATACACAAACAGCCACGCTACTCACTCAAGGTGAAGTACGTATTGCCTCACCTGGTTTATTTAAGTAAACTAAATATATTTTTGGAATTTGCTGCGGGCCAATTAAAAATGGACTGCGGACCACAGTTGGCCCACGGGCCGCAGTTTGGACACCCCTGACTTAATGACATCTAAACTCACGCATTGGATAATGGTTGAACGAATAAATGGCAAGGTAAACAGCTGGAAGGATACTGCAGGTCTAGATGAGATCGAATAAAGCTCAGCTGGGATGGGAAAGAAGGGCCAGATGCTCGAGTCAATAGCACACAGACTGAATCAACAGAACTTGGACTCTATCTCCAAAATAGTTCAGAGGTCTGATGATACCTAATGTGCTCACTCTGTGAATATGGATATGTGAAAGACACTAAATATTTAATATTTAGGTGCTTGGCAAATAGAGAAACAATATCTTTATAAAGATCTATACAAAAAGAACATAGTTTCTAGGATCAGCAGTTAATTAAGTCATTTTTTTTTTTTTTTTTTGATGTTCTAGGAGGTCATCTAGCTCCATGACAGAAAAGAAGGGAAAGCATAGAATATGATGGGCTCATTTCAAACCCTTTGCTCATCACCAGCACATTTCACTCCTCACCTGCTCAGAAAGCCAATAAGCCAACAAACCCCTGGGCCCAGGCCCGGAACTGGCATCCACTCTGGCCCTTGGATGTGAGTCAGACCAATTTCAGGTTGTGGAGACACTGCAGGTTGTTTGAAAACGTTAAGTAGGTCAAATCATCCTGTGAAATGTAGGCTGCCAACTTCTTTATTAGTGAGAAGACCATTTATTCAATTATTCATGTATTTGACATCTGTTTCTGGAGTTCAGGGTACTCTGGTAGAGATTTTGAGTCTTACCAAAATGACTCAGAAGCCCTGTCCTCTGGGGATCCACAGTCTAGAAGAGAGAGAGACACAAAAGGCTGACACAGGGCAGCAATGTTACGTGCCACAGAACACAAATTTCACAATAACACAGGTTAAACAGCCCATCGAATTCTTTGGCTGTCTCACTGGCAGGAAGGTTCAGGAGTGGTGAAAAAAATGCAGTAAGACATTGCTGTCATCTGGGAACCAGTATTTCCGGGCTTGCTTCCAACTGCCAAGGTGGCCCATGACACTATATATAGTTTAGGTGTTCTGAAAGCATGCTCCAAGGACTTGAATATCACACACACACAAACACACACACACACACACACACCTTTTTTTTTTATCGTGTTAAAAATTAGTTAAAATCACAGCAGTTCCCTGGATGAGGAGAGCATTAAGACTGTTTTCACTGGGATCAGTGAAAGTCAGCCACTAATCTAGAGGTAGACAAAAATACCAAAGTGTGCCAAGAGGCAAGCAGGAAGATGGAACATCATGAGGAGATTTAGAGGTCAGGGGCAGGTCAGTGCTACTCGGTAGGCTGCCTGAGCAGAGCTTTGTTGCTCAGGCCGATGCCTGTGGGCAGCTTCTCTGTGAAGAAGCTGAGCTGCGGTCGAGCAGTAGCGGAGTAGAGGCCCAGGCAGTGGGGAGGGTTATGGGTAGGCAAATGGTCACCTCCACAGAGGCACAAGGAAGGGGTAAGTTCCTTCCCTCCTACAGGAGCATGCTATTAGCCAATTCTGAAGGTAGCTTAACCTAAGATGGGCAAGCTGAGGATCTTAATGAACATGTTGCTGGTAGGATTTGAAGAGTGCTACGGGGTATAGAAGGGTCAGGAGCACGGTTTCACGGATGACCAGAAGAAGTGCACACACCAACCGTACTACCTGTTCTTACGGGGTCTAGAGGGAAAAAATCACCACTACAATCAGATGATGATTTCTTCCTCCCAGAATAAGTACCCCTCGTGGACAGTCCCAAAGTATCTGCAGTTTACCTGTCTCACAGCTCAGGATTGTAACGGGCCGCTTACTCGTAGGTGCCCCAGCCTAGACTGTAATCTTCTGGAAGTATCCATTATGTGTCTGTTTTCATTACCAGGCCCATGCTTAGCAGGTAGTATTATTAAGTGTTTGCCAAATGAGACAGCAAGTGAATGATTTCTTGTTGGGTTTTGTTGGAGTGTAGGATACAGGAGTGTGAGTAGCAGGACTTTAGATGGGGAAGACAAAAGGGAGCCTGTAGTGAATATTTATCATTTACTCAGCATCTACACCGCCCTCCTTTCCTTTGAGGAATGCCTGGTTTCCTTTATGGAATTCACCACTTTTGTGTCACGGAAGGAGGCAGATCCCACCTACCGTTAAAGATGAACAGTCTGCCAACTGGTCTTTCCCCACTTCCTTTGCAGCTAGGGCACAGGTATGTGACCAAAGTCCCATCAATCAGAAGCACGTACCCCCTGATTTCCGAATACTGAAACTTGTAATGTAAGAAGCACGGACAGAAAAAAATCCACTGTGACGTTAGTGACACTTGCAGATTTGTGTGCTTGTGACAGCAGTAGGGTGATGGCTACAGCAGAAGGCAGTGTCCATGGCAGCAATGTCCGTAGGAACTGCCTCTTCTAGCATTTGGTGGCAGCAGCAGTGGTGTCCTCATCCAGCCAGTCCCTCGGCATGATATTCAGAATTAGTTCTGGCAGCATAAGCTTTTGAGCCTGGTTCTTCTGCTCTCCCGGCGATTCAGGGAGCTGCCCAACATCCTTTTTGAGAAATTCTTCTTTTACTGAAATCAACCCGAGTTGGTTTCTATAACTTGCAATGTGGAACCCTGACTGTTATAGGGGAAAATCCTGGGAGACCAGGTTAGAACTTTCCAGTGTTATCTGCAGGCAGCAGTGAACCATTTCCAATGTTTATGGGGATTGTGACCATCATAGACATACTCTAGGAAGATCAAACTGTCAGCAGCACGTAGCACAAACTGGAGGAAGAGGAGTCTGGAAGGAGAGAGACCGGGTAGGCAGCTTTTGAACTTATACAGGTGAGAAGTGATGCAGTAATGAGTTGCTGAACGAGGAGATCCGTTAACTATTCAGATGGTAGGCAAACAGAAATAGGTCCATCTCTGATTCCCTTTCCAATTTCCCTCAGGAACTTTAGTCAAGTAAGGGAAAAATTGTGCTTTAATGGATAATGCTTAGATTGTTTAGATTATACGCTTCTGGGTTGTCTGATTCTAATGCTTCATTGTCTTCGAGCTATTTTACAATTCTGCCATTTGTAGACAACTGATAGCAATGAAAAATAATTCTCATCTACAGACATACAAATTCTGCCTAGTGGAGGTTCAACTGTGGAAGAGGCCAATGTTGCCTCCATTTGCATGTTTAATTCAATATTTCTGATCTATAAATATGACGTTAAAAAAAAAAAAACTCCCTTAAAATGCTTGAAGCAGCTCACTAGTTTCCTCATTAATGAAGTAAATAAAATTTTCAAGTCGTGTTAATATTTATATCTGTTTGAGACTCAGTATTAATCTTTTTATAAAAAGATTTCACAGCTTTTATTTCTTTCTTTGTAAATGGCTTCTTGAAGCAAATCTCCAAATGCATGTAAATGGCTGTTATTTCTGCTTTCCTAAGTTGGCGTTCAGCATGTGAGGTAAATTTCTAGTAAATTACATAATTTGCCTTAAAGCGGCCATTCGCCCAGTGCAAAGGCCAATGTTTTTGAAAGTTATGTACAAATAAAATAACAAAGGCCTGGTGTAATCTCTGCCTTCCAGAGGCCCCCAACAGTTTCCATTTGAGCTCACTTCTCTTTTCCAGTTATTTTTTGGCCTATTCTTGAAAACAGCACTTTCCCTTATCGCAGAAAAACCACCATTATGTCAGGTGGCAGAAAAAGAAACCCAATTGCTTCCATTGTAACAGAAATTACCAAAAAGAAAAGGACACTTATTTTTTAAGAAATGAAAATAGGCAAATACTTATTTTTCACAAAACTGGCCCATTCATGTGAAAGTATTTGTCACCCAGTGTCCTGAGTGCATAGAAGATCCAGTAGAAATATATAAGGGGTTAAAACCACTGCAGATCTAATAGAGTTCTAAGTAGATCGTGGTGCCATCAGTATGAATGGATGGATATTTACAGTGCCAATCTTATGGCTGCCTGCCAAATTCCTTTCAGTGGGCTCCAAGGAAATGACCCAATTTCATGGTTATATTAGAATTTTGTTATATGGACTTTTGCTTAAGTGGGCCATCAGCTGAAAGTAGAAATCTTCGAATCCATTTCATTGGAATAGAATTTGTACTACAATCCTAACATGTAGTCTAGCAGTACAAAGATACCCTTCTACGGGTTCCTGAATACCGATCTATTTTTTTACATAGATATATCTCAGAAGCTAACATTCGGAAATGTGCTCACACAATATGTCACAATATGTTGTTTAATAAAAATATAGAAAAAAGTCATATCTGCCACAAATGAGGAATGTCATTAATGCATCAGCTGCAAGTTGTTCACAGGCTTCTGACTTGGCAGTTGGCTGAAGAGAACCACTTACTTAAGCAATTCCTCACTATTAGATTTCGCTTGTTGCTCTTGGCTGCAGCACAGAGCTGCTTTCAAAAGCAGGTGACAAAATGAATTCCATAAAGGCTCAAGTGTACATCCTTATTTCAGGTCATTTGTAACTTCGCAGATTGTTGGTTAAAAAAAAAAAAAAAAAAAAAAAAAAAAGTAAGAGCATTAATAGGCTGGTGTAGTTTTCTTAACCCACCTGAACCCACAGGGAAGCTTTCAGAAAGACCTTTGCCATCCAGAAAGCAAGGGCGTTGGAGCCAGACTGCCTGGGTGCAAATTACGGCTGCACCATCTCCTAGCTGCTTGACCCTGAGCAAATCACTTAAAGCTCTCCGTAAATCCTAGAGTCCTTAAGAGGAGTGAATATGTAAAGTGCCTAGAATGAAATCTGGTCTGTAGAAATGCTATGTGTTTTCTGATACTAAGATCTATTTAGTGGTTAGAAAAAGCATTCCTAAACCTACAATACGTAGTTCTAGCTAATTCCAATACACGGAAGAGAGGGAGAGTTCCTCAATATTGCCAATAGAGAAGACCATGATGACAAACTACTTACTTTTCTTTCCTAATATTTCCTCTGTTCCCTCCACTCTGTTCCAGCATTTGAAGGAAAAGTGTCCAAAAATTAGGGGGATTTCTTTGCAGGACCTTCCCATGACATGTGAAAGGGATGATACCTGGTCTGCAGTCCACTCTTCAAGGGAAGCTCCCTGCTGTTCCTCAGCTCAGTGGGAATGATCAAAATTTCTTTTGATCGTTTTTTCTGCAAATTTCACTGAATCCCATCCCAAATTGTAAGCATAATAAATGTGGGTACCATCTTCTTTTATCTGTCTTGCAAAATAATTAAGTCTGAAAGAAGTCCTTACACCTTCAGGTTTGTCTTCAAGAGTCATTCCTGAAAGAGGTAGACAGATTTCCTGCTCCAGGCACAGGCTGCATTCTGTTAGCATTCCACTGATAACCCCACTAGTGTGCTTTATAGGGAAATGGGCAATTACCCCAAAGGGAGGGACCTGGGGAGCCTTGGGAAGCATTCACCCGGAGTGTGAAATGGGTCATCACTTCATACAACTTGTAACATAACCTTTGTTTAACATTCAAGGCAGATTATAGGGATAAGAGAGAGAGAGAGACACACACACAGATATATACAGAGAGAGAGAGAGAGAGAGAGAGAGAGAGACTTAAGTAAGCTATGGTGAGGACAGCATAAAGGTCAAAATTGTAATATTAAATAAATCTTGCAAGATTTTATAAACCCTAATTTATTGTCTATGTACAACTGACATTTTAGCTCTTGGTTTAATACCAGACACTTCAAAGTATTCTTGTAGAAGAATGGTTGATAACCCTCTTACACAGTATAATTGGAATTCTGCATGTTAGAACATTTGGTTTCTGAAAGATTTTTGTAAATGTTAATAGCTGTCTTTTAAATGGTGTAAGTGTGAAATGCTATGAAAAGCAAAGGTTTAAATGTCACTCTGTCTATAATTTTCATATTGTAAAAACTAAATAAGTTTTTAAAAATGGAAAACCTAAAAGCCTGCTGCAAGTTTGAAGATATCAAGTCATTCATTCTTCCTCTTTGAAATGGATATGACATTTAACCAAATGAGCCAAATTTAGAAGGAAAGGTAATCTGTTTTCTTCTAAAATTTACTGTTGAACTGAGGAGCAATTATACTTGCAGGGTTCCCCACTTTTTCCTATATTGCATGAGATGATGATTTGAGATCTGTCTTGGAAGCCTGCTCTTGGTGGGGCACCCAGGTGGACAGGTCATTATCATCTGTCTCCAGGCAGTCAGACTGAGGCAAGCTCAGGCTCTCAGGGGAGTGGTGGAGCCCAGTCACTTCCCCCCAGAGTGACTGAATCCCTTGGCCATTCTGATAATCAGGAGTATGCTCCTTCCCCTTCTCTCTTTCTTTTCTTTTCCTCCCTGGTTAGCTTTCTCTTCCTTCTAAATATTTACTACACAGGGGGGAAAAAATGTTCATTTTCTTCCATGAACTCTCCTCAGCAATCTGAATTCTGCATCACTTCCAGTACTTAGCAGACTGACTGTGCAGGTCAAAATGGAGCATCTTATAAACCAAAAAATAAATCAAGCTGATTCATGAAGAGTGGGGTCTGAACATTACGCACAACTCACAGTGGCCCATGCGGGGATCGAATGGGCAAACTTGGTGTTATCAGCACTATGCTCTAACCAACTGAGCTAACCAGCCACCCCACCTAAATGCTATTTAATACACTATTGTAGTTCTCAAAAGTGGTATTGGTTATATGGGTGCCACTGGAGACTTGTTACTCTTCAAAAAGTACCAAAGGTTGCAGAGGAATCCATTTTTACAAATGTAAATGAGAGGACATTTAAGAATTTTCCCATAGTACATCGCACTCATTACTGTGTTTCAGTATGTTTTGCTGATTGGAAGCAAAAGGAGCCCAGTTACAGCTCCAATGTCAGGAAATACACACAGCTCATACTCTCACTTCCCTCTGCTCATGTAAGCACATACTCTATGTACTCTACAGCTCAGCATCCTTGTCGTGTGCTGCAAACAGAAGCGCTGATTGAATACTACTGCTTTAATATACACTAAGGCTACTTTCATAGAATCAGTTGTAGCTGTTATTGATTATCCCTCAGCCTTTGACTCTGTGGATAGAAACCAGTTTTAGGCTAAGCCTATCATAGAGGCCTCCAGGAGGCACCATGTTAGCCAAATCCATTATTTTCCATTGGGATAAATTAGGGACAGATAGTCTGAGCCTCTGTCATCTTAATTTTGACCTTCATAATATTCCGTAATAATTGATATCACTTTGACCATAAATTGGATGCTCTGTCTCCTCCGTCCCTAGAAAGGAAGAAAAATAAGCATCCTTCCCTATGAAATGGGATTTGTTGTTGTTATTCATATCCTACCAGTGGCCTTAACAGACAATCAGCCCTGTTATTTAATTATGACACAAGGACAGTGACTCTCAAACTTTAGCCTGTATCAGAATCACCTGCCAGGCTCTTTAAAACATAGATTGCTGGTCCCACCCCCAGAGTTTCTGATTCAGTAGGTCAAGGACAGGGCTGTGAATTTGCATTTCTAATGAGCTCCCAGGCGGTGCTCAGGCTGCCTGTTCGAATTCCACACTTTAGAAACAGCACGCTTTTCAGTATTCAAGCTGAAACATAACTAGATTATAGTTAAGAACCCTGAACAGCAAACTTACTAAGCCACCTAGGGACATATTTTATATCCTTCTTTTCCTTGTTTACTAGAAAGAAATTACACAAAACAGGATATTTGCTAGATGATTGACAAAGATCATTTCTAATGGCGTGGGTCACAGAGTGGCAGAACTGCTTAACATTTTCCAGCTAAATTATTGTGCACATGCTCTATTTGGGGCCTTGATTATCCATTCAGTCCTTTTTCTTTCCCTGAAAAACAAAAAATAACTGCCATTGGTTAATGCCTTCTTACAACATTACTGGCTCTGTACTGAGTGGTTCCCATCGGTTTACCTCGTTCAACCCTCACTGCAGTCAATGAGGAGTCTTTATCATTCCCATCTGACAGATCGGAGGACATGGCTGAGGGAGATAAAAAAAGGACATTTGGAAATACTGCTTTAGATAACTCTACAAGTTAACCTTGGGATAAACCAGACTACAGAGAACGTTGACGCTAGCTGACTGATTTCTTTTTATCCTCTGTGCTTTGGCATTAGGCAATCAGCCACGTTGAGAGACCTCATAAGAAACGACCCCGTAACTCATTTGCTGCCTTCCTGTAAGGATGTTGTCAAGGACATTGTTTACTCCATTACAAATGTCTTGTTTCTTCCTGCTGGAGAAACTTCTCTTAGGTCTCTGTACCAGGAGGAGCTGTATTTCTCCTGAACACTGGATTCCATCTACAGACAACATAAATCACGCACCCAGGCATGTTCTCCTTCAGCCAATGTGTAGACACTGGCTTTACCTTATTTTTCATCTTCCAACATCTCCATAATAACATTGACTGTTTCAAATGCTCTCCTCTCAGCAATGAGTATGACTAAGACAATGTGAGGAAACCTATAATAAACTTTGTGTCAGCTTAATTGAGCGTGTTTCCTGCAGGAAGATGCCACTGTTCCCACTGAAATGGAAAACAATAGAAGGAAGTAGGAGTAACTCTGAGGGGAGAAGTGAATGACTTGGGACCTGCATAGGGCTGAGTAAGATTTGTGCACATCTAACATATGTGAAAAGACTTTGTAAACTATCATTATCCTGCTTTTAGCATTTGTGTCCTCCCCATTCTTCTCTCACTCCTATTCCCTTTTAATATTTCCTTTGCGTACCTGTCACCTTTCCTCACAAAAATGCTGTGGGGAAGAGGGTAGTTCGCTGATTATTTCATCAATGAATCATAAGCTTTGAGTTTTGAATAAGGTGATAGAAGGGGAAGGGCACGGACTGATTCTGCACAGAGCTGTACACCACAGAGTGAGAACAAAATCAAACCCAGGTATGTGTAGTCAACGAGTTTTCTAAACTATTTAAGAAATCTTATCCAGCCTCCTTTTAAAATACGTGAGAACAGCTTCCAGAAGCTTATTGTTCTTAAAGCAAAGCCAGCAAACAAAAGACGCCCCCCCACAATTCATTTATTAATTATAAAGGAGAAAACAGCCGCTTAACAGTGGAGAGAGCCCGGCAGATGCCACCTTACCCAACTTAGCATCACCAATAGGGGGATGAATGGCATCGAGTGAAAAAGACACAGTACCACTTACCACTTACGTTGTATTCCTGCAAATAATAGTATATACATGTTCATATAGATCCTGAATCTAATTATAATGAAACATCAGATAAATCCAAACTAAGGGATATTCAACAAAATAAATGACCTCTACTCTTCAAAACAATATCATGAAAGACAAAGAAAGATTAAGGACACATCCCAGATTAAAGGAGAATAAGAGTCATAAAAACTAAATGAAATTCAAGATCCTGAATTAATTCTGAACCAGAGAAAAAATTACATAAAGGACATCATTGCGACCATTGGCAAAACTTGAATAAAGATCTGTAGTCAATATTTAACTTCCTCATTTTGATCATTGTACCATTGTTATATGAGTGAATATCCCTCTTCTTAGGAAATATACATTGAACGATTTCGGAGTAAAGAGACATTGTGTCTACAACTTACTCTCAAATAGTTCAGAAAAACAAATCATATAATCATTATATACATATATATGTATATGTGTGGCTTTAACCCATGTTCATTATGCAGCAGAGTGTATATATATGTATATATATACATACATACATGTATATGTAATTATCTGTATGCATATATGCACATATACGCATATGTTTGTGTATATATATAGATGGGGAGAGAATATTAAAGCAAATGAGGCAAATGTTAAAAACTAGTGAATCTGGGTGAAGGGTATACTTTGTACTACCATTTGTTCTTTGTACCATTATTGCAATTTTCCTGTATTTGAAATTATCACAAATTTTTTTTTAAGAGAATAGCCACAGAGTATTCTTTCCCTAAGCAATAATGGATGAAATGTTGTTTGTGATGTGGCAAAGCACATGCTGCAAAATAAGGTCATTCACATAACAAGCATAGTCATCTTTAAAGCATGATGCCTAGTGAAAACCACTTCCTTTCATGCATGGACTTGGCTGAATCCTTTCTTTAAAAGTTTTTGAAGCACTAGAGTTTATTATTCACACCACAGAGTTCTCATGTGGTAGAAATGTTATGCACGCCATCTTTAAAACATGCCTAAACCTCAACAAGCCCTTCCCCCATCCTCTAAGAAACATCAGAACATACCAGAGCATAGGAGTTACTAGCTGGAGTCGTATATTCTGTTTTCTCTGACAAGGGTAGTGCCATTATAATCCAATAGACCCATGTGAATGTGCAGCAGACATTAGCTCCGATTTTTATTATGGAGCTTGATAGAAAAGAACATTTGTTCCTTTTCATTCCTGAATGTTTTCATGGTGACATTTCTCAGTGTGTGTGTGTGTGTGTGTGTGTGTGTGTGTTCACTGCTTTTCCCTCAAAGAGATCATCCAGTGACCTTGAAATCTGCACTGGCATTTTGCTGGCAGGAAGGGAAACTCTCTTCTCATTTGCAAAATGAATAACAATTTGATCATCCTTAAACTTCTAAAAGGTTAATTATGCTCTCTCCATGAGTACTGAATAAAAACCTGTTTTATCTCTGCCCAAATGAAACCCACAGGGCTCACCCTCCCTCTAACTCTGCCAGGAGACCAAGTCTTTCCGGCTGTCAATTAACCGCTATCAACTCCTAGATCTGTGTGAGCTGCAGTAGATTTTCTCATCCAAAAACTATGACAGTCCTCATTTGCTAGAGCTGTGTGGTGACTTTAAAAATTTCTCAGCAGGAAAGTGTTATCTGGCTGTAGGCATGATGGAAAGAAGAGGGGAGAAAGAGGCGTGAGCTACAGAGAAAGAAAGAGAAAGAGAAAGAAAAAGGTTGGGATACTGAGACTTCATTTCACTTCAAAGATTTTCACAGAAACAAAACAAAACAGAAACGCATTCACAATGATAATAAAAATAACCACCATTAAAATTAAAGGCAAATTTAAAGTACTTAAGCTCTACTGCTCCTGAAAGCATTAGATCCTTGCCGATCTGCCAATTCTCAAAAAAGGTGCACATCACACACTCAACTAGAAAGATGCCTATGGGACAATGCTTATGGGTGGGGTAGTTGACAAATCTACCCTTCCCCCATTTAAAAATTCTAATTACTACTATTTCTTGGCCATAAACAGCCTCTTTTAGTTATAATCCAAAAACTATACCTTAAAAAGCAAGTCTAAGAGAGTTGTATTTCATTTTTGTTACAATAAAAACTCATCTTTCAAAGGAAAGTAAAGGCAGAGAATAGGGGGAGGTAGGGAAAGGAAATCCCTGACTTCTGCCTGATACTCATGGCTCCTTGTTTTAATAACTTAGAATTTATAACTTGAACAATTTTACATGAGCCAATCAAACATTATATATAAAAAAACAAAAACAGAAGATGAAACAAGCAATATATCTTTCGCTAAAAGAAACATGTTACTATATGTACAGATGTTTTAACAGTAATATAATTATTAAGATGCCACGCAGGGCCTGATGTTTTGACCACACTGAAGTGGGTTGCTGTGTGTGTATTGAAAAGGCCTAGGTGTAGCTTTACCTCATGTTCACTATGCAGCAGAGTAAATACTGGTGGGGATGGGGCACCATGTCTCTTATTTCTATAGGAACACCTGTGTAGGAAGATCTAATGGAGACTACAACTCTGACAATTTCATGAAAATTGAAATTATTTTCAGCAAGAATCACTCACGCAAAGTATATAGTTTTTGTTGTTCTTTCTGGATATGTTTTGTGGTGAAATATACGTGACATAAATTTACCGTTTTAGCCATTTTCAAGTGGACAATTCAGTGGCATTAAGTACATTTAGTGTTATACAACCATCACTACTGTCCATTTCCAGAACTTTTTATTATCCTAAAAAGAAACTCTATATCCACTAAACAACTCCCATTTCTTTCTTCCTCTCGTGCTGTCATCTGAATGTTTGTGTCCCCCAAAATTTCATATGTTGAAATCTTAATGCCCCATGTGATGGTATTAGGATGTGGGGCTTTTGGAGGGGGGGCGACCTAGGTCATGAGGATGCAGCATTGGGAAATGGGATTAGTGCCCTTATAAAAGGGACCTCACAGAGCTCCCTAATCCCTTCTGCCACATGAGGTTACAAAGAGACATCTGTGACCCAGAAGAGAAGAGGAACCTCACCTTACTATGCTAGCACCTGATCTCGGACTTTCAGCCTCCAGAATCGTGAGAAATAAGTTTTTGTTGTTTATAAGCTATTCAGTCTGTTGTATTTTCTTATAGAGCCTGAACAGATTCAGATACCACAGCCCCTAGTAACCTCTATTCTACTTTCTGTCTATTAATTTCCTTTTATACATACTCAATATAAATGGAATCATACAATATTTGTTCTTTTGTGTCTAGTTTATTTCACTTACATAATGTTTTCAAGGTTTATTCCTATTATAGTACATGTTAGAATTGCATTCTTTTTTAAAGTCTGAATAATATTCCACCATCTGCATATACCACATTTTGTTTATCCATTCATCTGTCAATGGACACTTGGGTTGTTTCCACCTTTTAGCTATTATGAATAATGCTGCTATGAACATTGGTGTACAAGTATCTGCTTGAGCCCCTACTTTCAATTCTTTGGGTATACACCTAGAAGTGGAGTTGCAAAGTACATAGTTTTTATATGTGATAGTTGTGTTATCCAGGACATTGTATGTGAGGTAAGAAATAGAACAGAAATTTTCCTTAGCAAATATTGAACATTCCTTGCTTGGATTCCATTTCAAGATCCTTTTAGTTGTTTTCTTTCACTTATTTGAATGTTTGTAGGAAAACTGTGAAGCTTCAGAAAATGGAGGTAAAAACAGTGTCTTTAGAAATTTCTTCCAGCCAAAATACAGCGTTCAGGTTCAAACCAACACACTAACCTGGGTAATGATTGTTTTCCTCTGAGTGGTAGTCAGACCAAGAACTTTACATTTCAGAGTAGTTATGATTTGGGAGGGACAGTTGATGGAGGTTCCATCTCCAGTGTACCTCCTTTCTCCCCGTAGTACTGGGGATGTTTTCTACAGCCCATTCATACTGTCTTTTGGCAAATTGCTTCTCTCTCTTCCTTCTCTTTTCCCTCCAACTTCTGTGCCCCTCATGAACTAGATAATCCGACTGTTCTGATCCCAGCTAATGCTAATTTTTCTAGGGGTTCGCCCATGATCCAAGGAGGGTCCATTTAGAATGGCTAATGGACCAGTAGCCTGTGATCCAGATTTTGGATTGCAAGCATGAGCTGAACTAATTGGGCTCTTAGGAAATGGAAATCAGGAAACAGAGACTGAATCATATACCCACTGAAGCAGATGGCAAAGATTGTACTAAGAACGCTATGACACAGAGTCATGTTTAGGGGGAACACTGTAAGTCAAAAGTCACATGCATGCTGAAGTTATGAGAGAGCAGAAAAAGTCAGATATTAGAAAAAAGTGGATCAGATGCACAGAGAGAAGTAGAAACATCAGGTAAGAAAGAGAATATACAGTCCATGAGGGAGATGGCGGAGCTGCTTGCAAGGTCTCCTTTGTGCCAAGACCTGCCATTTCAAGGCCTCTCCATGTGTCTCTTTACTAGTGGACCCTTTTGTTGAGTTAACTGGAGTGAGTCTCTAGTCCTTACAGTTTAACAAGCCTGACAGAAACCGTCTCTTCTGTTGCTTTTTCTTCTATATCTACCTCCTTCCAATGCCTCTTTTTATTTTTCTAAGCCCCGTTCTTTTTATTCTTCACCCCTGCCTATGCCTCGGGCATACGGCTAGGAACCCTCGAAAACTGAAGAGAAATAATACAGTAGGTTTTTTAAATAGCTTTATTGAGACATAATTCGCATACCATAAAATTCAATATTTTCAAGTGTAAATTTCAGTGGTATTTAATATTTTCACAAAGTTATATAATCATCACCACTATCTAATTTTAGAACATTTTCATCACCCCCAAAAGAAGTCCTATACCCTTTAACAGTCTTCCTCCCTCCCCCATTTCCTCTTCCCTCTAGTCCTAATCTGTCAGTCTCCTTTCTGGTCTCTATGGATTTGCCTATTCTGGAGAGTTCACATAAATACAAAATATACACAATACAACAACTACAATATGTGACTAGATTCTTTTATTTAGCATAATGTTTTCAAGAACCATCCATGTTGTATATGTCCGTACTTTATTCTGTTTTATCAAGTAATGTTCCGTTGTATAGCTATACCATATTTTGTTTGTCCATTTATCAGTTAATGGACATTTGGGTTATTTCCAGGTTTTGGCTATAATGGATAATGCTGCTCTGAACATTGTGTACAGGTATTTGTGTGGGCATGTTTTCATTTCTCTTGGGCATCTATCTAGGAGTGGAATTGCTTAGTCATAGGGTACAACACTGTGCATTTAGTTGTCCTTTTGCTCCCTTTTCCTTTCTGTGATATTTTAAGAACTTCTTCAGGTTTGCTGCTATCATTCTCTGTTTTCTTTTTATTTTCCTTGTGTGTTACTACTTTCAGTATATCTTTTCATATTTCTCTTCTCCTCGCTTGTACCAGTTATTCAAGTTCATTTTTAAAAATCATCCTTAAATCACTTTCGTGCATTCCCTTTATCCTTCCGTCTCACTCCCCACCTCTGGCCGTGCTTGAGTGAAACCCGCTTCACCTAGAGGAGAGTCAGGCTCCCATGAAATATGATTCCATGAAGTGGTTCTCAGAGTAAGAACTTCAGAAACAGAAGGACATATGCAAGGGTGCATGGACATAAGATTATAACAGCTTATATGTAAATGACCATTGTGGTCATAGTTTCGTTCCTATATTTGCTATATCTGACCAAAACACTTGACGTTGACCTGCAGTCTCTTCCATCTGTCCATCCAGACTGCAAATAGAATGTGACTTCCAGGTAATTGCTGCAGCCGCTGCTGTCGGGTATGTCACCCTCAGCTGCACTAACCCTTTGCCTCGGGCACCATATGGACAGTGACAGGCAAATCGCCCTGATGAGATGAAGAACTTTAAGTGGATTGAGGGAGGCCTTTGACTCGTCCCAGCCCCACTGTTTCCCAGAAGGACATGTTTCTGTCTTATTCTCACTGTAAACTCAAGGCTAAAACTGAGAAGCACCAATTTTGCTCAGGGAGATGATTCAGTATTTTCCAAGTTTTTGACAGCTGACCAATTAAAAACCAGATGTCACCGTTAACAAGCTTTAAATAAGCCAGGATTTGGAGCAATAGAAAGCACCAAACACCGACTACTGTATACCACCCTTCTCAGTGTGAGTTTGATAATTACAATGATGAAGACGATGCTGATGACGGCAGGGATGCCAGGTGGGATTCAAATCATTAACTGGAAAGCAGCAAATTCTGTTTCTTACAAGTGGTCCCAGTGAGCCTTCCATTTGCTCCAGTTCACTATCTTTTGTCTTCAAAATTCTGAAATATTATCCAATTCCAATTAATGATTTGAATCCTGCCCAATATCCCTGAAGTCTGCCTCATCACCTTTACATTGGTAAATGCTCATTGAATGTTTCTCACACTCATACTGAGCACGGGCACGCATTAGATGACGTAATGTGGTAGCTTTCACATGGAACTTTAAAAGCACAGTTTCATCGATTTTTAGTGAAAATGCATAGTTGAGACCATTACTAAGATGTTTGTGAACAAGCCCTTTCTCAAGCCTTTCAGTCTGTGAATGGAGACGCTGGGAGATGTTTTGAAAGGGAAAGCCACACAAACTCATAATCCTGCAACTCATTAAGGTTACTATTTTGTAAACGCAATTGCAATTGAGAAATGTTCAGGACCAAGAATGACAGAGCGAGAGACCTGAACCCCAAATGGATTGGTCCTGCCCTTTACTTACAATTCTGATTAATATTCAGTCAGGATCTTGCGAATATAGTGGATGTGAATTGCGATTTTTACTTTTATTTGTGTGCTCTTTATTAGCCAATATACCAAACCCCTTTCCAAATCAAGAGCTGGAGCCAACCTCAATCAGGAATTTTGATCAGTGAGGACCTCCTTTCCTCTGTGTGATCAGACTTCAGAGAGAGTGGTCTGAAATGAGTGCGGGGGCTGCTGGACTTCAGAACTGAGTTGCTATAAAAAGTGCACATTAGAGAAGTTTCAGATAGCACAGCATGATGCAAATTGCTACCATACGCATCACTTGCCAGAACCACACCAATCTCAGCAGAAGTGGTAGGGGTGACATCACCAACACTGTGATTTGAACCACCCTCAGGAAAACATAGCTGATGGACCAGCAATGGTGGTTAGCAACACACAGAGACCCAGCAATACACACCATATGAGACCGATCATGAAGCACTTGCAGGGGTTCTCAGTTTCATTTCTCAAATTTGAGAGCTATATCACATTTAAAAAATTTTGAGAGAAACTTGGAACCTTTTGAGGCCGTGATGGGAAGTGGCACTATTCTTAACAAAAAGTGGCATTTTGTTTTTGGCAGGTAAGAAATCAGCAGAAATGAAAGCTTTCATAATATCTGTACTAATAGCTAATGATTCTAGTCACCAATTCTGATGTGTGGGTTTTACCCCCCACACCAAGCAATTCTGGTATACCTCCTGGGTGTCTCACAATCCAACTCATTTCTGACACTACCTGGAGATAGCATCAGGTCCCACGCGTGAAGGGCTCAGTCCTAGAAGACTGCACCCCCTGCCATCCCATTTCAGCTGCCAATCACAAGTCCAGGTTGTCACTTGTGCTTCTGACCAACAGGCCGTAGATGGGAAGTTCCAACAACCCTCTCCTCGGACTTGATTAATTGCTAGAGCAGTTCACAGAACTCAAAGAAACATTTTACTTTCTAGATTATGAGTTTATTATAAAAGGATATAACTCAGGAACAGCCAGATGGAAGAGATGTACAGGGCAAGGTTGGGGGATAGGTTGTGGAGTTTCCACACTCTCTAAACACACCACTCTCTCTGATTCTCCCTGTGTTCCTGAACCCAGAAGCTCTCTTAACCCCATCCTTTTTGTTTTTTTATAGAGACTTCATTACATAGGCATGGTTGATTAAATCACTGGCCATTGGTTATTGGACTGAATCTCTAATCCCTCCCCCTTCCCGGAAGTCTGTGGTTTATGTTTTTCCCCACTAATGTGCAAACTCATGAAAACAAAGAGCTAACTGAGCTAACACTTTGAGGAAAAGCTGAGCAGAGGCAAGAGAATGTGGGAAATTCTGAGACAGCAGAGAGCAATTCACAGCAGTGTGGCTTTAAGATTTATCTGGAACCACAGAGGCCTCCAACTCTGAAAACGAAAACAAGAGGTTTGGACAAAAGAATGAAAACACCATTAAGAAAAAGAGTCCCCAGCGTGCAAAATAGCTCACATATACAGAGGAAGGGGAAGGGACTGGGAAGGGAGAAATCGATTTCCACTGCTGTGCAAAGTACACAAAAAGTCATGGTTTAAGAAACACAGTCTCATTACATTTCATGATTATTGTTTGTTCTTCATTTCCTTGATAAGATCAAACGAAAAACACCTTTACAAAATTCAGTTAGAGAAAGTTGGTTAGGAAAGAAGTAAAGTTGTTTGAGCATGAATCAACAAAGTTGACTGTCTCAACACCTTTCACAGTCTTTGCTATTGCCAGGCACTTGTTAAGCATAAAATGTCATTGTTTACCATAAAAGTTAACAAAAATATGTCGCAGATGAATTATAATCCTTTTACTTGACACAGACACATTATTCTCTGGATGTACTCACCATTCATTGGACCAGTATTTAGTATATCAGTTAAGGAACTACAAAAAAAAAAAAAAAAAAGTACAAACATTTTAATACTCATTTGCCATTTTTCTGATATAGAGCTGAGATCAGGGGCCTCAACACTGGCATTCTTGCTTAAATCATATCCAAAATGCATCACCAATTTTTCTGTCGGAGCAACTTATACACATTTATGAAGCAATCTGAACTCAAATCACTTCTAGATTTCTAGAATCCCCTTCCCACAATATTCATAGTTGTCTCCACCAAATCTAGTCAATGCATTTCCTTTGTAGCAACTCTATGTAAAGTTATTTTCAACTTAGTTTTCATTGAAATAACAAGTTTCTTTTCAACATCATTTTATTGGTTCACGTAAATTTACTTGAATTTTCTAATTACAATAGTGATTACAACTTGCATAAACAGGTTCAGGAGCAAATGTCACCATCTTCATGAGGCCCACAGCTTAGCTGGTGTGGGTAAAAGTGTACAGACCACATTGCAACTGGCATTGAGCCCTAAATTAACCATGTTCTCTGTGGGTGTCTCTCTTCAACATTTAGTACCTGAGTACCAGGTACCGGCTAACACTCTTACCTGGATGATGCCGATCTAATTAACACACTCTCTTACATTTCAGTCAATTCACCACATATGTTTTGGATCCACTATGTGAAGAGGTTTACAATAGAGTCAGCAGGAGGGATTAAAAATAAATGGGGAGGGGAGACATTATTGACCATAAAAGGCCTCAAATATTGTTGTATAAATCATTACCACCACCATTGTAATTTGCTGACATTCATTGCCCCTTTGTGACAGTCATTATGTAAAATACTCTGCGTACATTCTCTCAATCCCCACAACACCTCTTTGAGGTACACACAAATATCATCAACCCTGTCGTACAGAGGTTAACTGGGGCTGAGAGAGCCCCTTCACAAATGACAAAGCCATGATTTGACTCTAAGTAAAAGTTGCTGCCACTTGGCTTCACTGACCTTCATTATTAGCAACCATCAGAAGCCTCAGATCAGTCTGTCTGCTGTTGGACTCTGATAAACCTTTCTTATTTTTTTCCTATTGGCATGGAGAGTTTTTCTTAAGTCATGCTTTCCGCTGGAAGTTACCACTAAAATGAATAAGATCCAAGAACTTGTGAAGTCAGTCAAGAATTCACCGAGTGTCCAGGATTGTGCTAGAAGCCCAAACACTGAATCATTCTCAGGCCCCACAGTTTCAGAGCTCTTGCCCAGTCATTTGGGCCACGATGTGACAATGGATATTCTGCTCAGAAGTCACAGTGACTGCACCTCTTCCCCATCTGCTAGTGGAACCCAAATTTATTACTTGCATTATGCTTAATGGCATATCTTTTCTCAATTACTTTAGAGAACTGGGGAGAATGATGAAAAAAGGGAATAGACAAAGCAAACTGTCTAGTGCTGATTGTGACCTACTCTTAAGACATCATCAATTTAATAGCCAGATTTCTTTAACAATGATGAAAAATGTCATCTGCTGCGTTTATAGTTTTGTAATACATAAGTCATGCATATTCATTGTAAATAACTCCAACAATACAGAAAAGTGTGGGAGATAAAATAAAAGCACTCAAGTCCCCCAACCCACTGTCAAGCACCATTAACATTAATTTGTATAGTATTCATGTTTTATTTATATAACATTAATTTGTATATACTATGCATAAATAATATTATGCAATAAAGTTTTGATAACATATTGACTTCTTTCTCTGTAAATAATTATCTACTCTGATTTTCACCTTTTCAGAGGAACCAGATGTATCCTTATCTGCCACCAGGCAGCATCTCCATGTGGTCTTTCAGGAACTCCCTTGCACATATCCAATGGTAAATTACTGTAGTGCAGATGCAATGATGTCCTTTTACAAACATTTTGGCATTAAGACATAGACTGTCTTGTATATTTTATGCATATATTAGGTTGGTGCAAAAGTAATTGCAGTTTTTGCAATTTTGAACCTTTTAAACCGCAATTACTTTTGCACCAGCACACAACACACGTGTGTGTGTGTGTGTGTGTGTGTGTGTGTGTGTGTGTATAAAATGGTCTCTTTAACACCCTCTATAGAATTGATAAATGTTTAATTAAATTGAATTCCATTGATTTATTGCAGTGAACTGAATTGACTTGAATTAAAGAGAGCCATGTGGGAATTGTTGAGCAGTTGTTAAAACATAGTATCTCTACTCTTGTGGCAATACAGTGCCTTCGGTCTCATGGACTTAATAAAATAAAAACTGACAGTCCTGTAAGAGAGCAAAATCTCCTAAAGTCCCATCCCAGTGAACAATGTACTGTTCTATCCAAAATGTCCAAACATAAATAAATGACACCACCATGACTTTCTCAGTAGCAGAATGAATCAGAGAAAAAGACATTTTTCTTCATTTTTTTGATAGGTATATGTATTATCTTCATACTCAGAATTATCACTCCTTCATACCTTAATCTATTCTTGAAATCCTATCCCTTCCAGAAATAGAACTACAGCTAATAATACGTTAAATACTGACATCTACTCTTAGGAGAAGTCAGGAAATCTGGAATTACATAGTCCAGTTGTGAAGCCTGTTATGACTTCTCACTGATGGACCACTGGACGTCACTGGATAGGAAGATGCTCTCGAATCGGGCTCTTGGGGAGAGTAGCAAGAGGACGTCATCACTCCCTCTGAAACAAAGAATCTCCTCTGCCTGATAACTGCCACTAATAATCCTTAGGTGTCATTCTTTATCCAAGCAGAAGATTTTGGAACTTTTTTTTACTACTTTTCACTGTTGTTTTTTTTTAATACATGAGTTTTTTTTAATACATGTCATGATCAAGCTACTGAAATGTGTCCTACAAAGGGACCTATCTTGAAAAAAAAACTCTGATAATCTTCAGAAAGAAGCAAGTATCCAACATGGCAGGGGAAGGAGAGGTGTATCCCATCTGAAACGAAATTTCACTAAATGGAATGGGGCCTGGAAGCAAAGAAAGATAGAGAGCCCTTTCACCTATAGAATCAAGATAAACAAAAGCAGTAGTGGAGGAAACGTAAAGTCTATGGCTGGTAACTGGCCACCATCTGGCTTCCATAAATCCCTCGGAAGTGGAGAAAGCATTTCAGGTGCTAAATGGGACAATGGTTACTGCCCATATGTTGAAAGCAGTGCATTTACAAATAGCCATACCCTCAAATACAATTATTAGCAAATGGCAGTAGCAACAGCTATTGTTTTTCAGTAGTCATTCTCCCCTTATTTAATAACAAAATCCTGATTTTGAGTACATCAATGAACCCAGATACAGGACTGGACTTTTCAGCCTCCCTTGCAGTTAGTTATTACTATGTGACAAAATTCAGACCAATGATACAAAACCAAAATGGTGTATAGTATTTACAAAAAGTTTTCATACAAAGCTGAGAGTGAGCTTTTTTTCTGTCTTTCCTCATCCTGCTGTACAAAATATAAAAACGTAGACCCCTGCTAGGGAAGGTGGAGCAGAGAACCAGAAGGAACCATGCCAGTCCTTGGTTCACTATCTTCAGATTTATTTAACTTAAAAGAGAATTAAACTTTTATATTGTTTTAACACTGTTATCTGAGGACTAACTATTGTTTGCAGCTGAAGGTAATCCTGACTAATACAGATTGAAAATACATACAGGTTTATATAATACTCAAGACTCTGGTACCAGGAAAGCAGCCAAGGTTGTTTACTCAGGCTAATGGAAATGACCTCAACTCAACGTAAGTGTCCTAGTCATCAAAAAGGTAAGGGGTGGCAATGGACAAGGGGTGCCAAGCCCCGAGGACAGGAAGACAATCACTGTACTCGCCCCTCTACTGGGCCTGAACACAGCCTCATCAAACTGCTCAATTCAGTGAAGATTTAGGCCACCACTATCAATTCTTTGAACTGGACATACAAGGTCTGACAATTAAGTTCGCGAACTTGTTACAACAATGTTGCTAACCTTTTTTGATATCAGAGGGATTATTAATTATGAATTTGTACCAACCTTTTTTGATATCAGAGGGATTATTCATTATGAATTTGTACCAACTAGACAAACACTTCACCAAGTTTACTACTTGGGAGTGCTGAAAAAGCTGCATGAAAAAGTTAGACAACCTGAACTTTTCGCCAACAATTCATGGCTGTTGCATCACAACAATGCACCAGCTCACACGGCACTGTCTGTGAGGGAGTTTTTAGCCAGTAAACAAATCACTGTATTGGAACACCCTCCCTACTCACCTGATCTGGCCCCCAATGACTTCTTCCTTTACCCAAAGATAAAGGAAATATTGAAAGGAAGACATTTTGATGACATTCAGCACATCAAGAGTAATGCAACAACATCTCTGACTGCCATTCCAGGAAGAGTTCCAAAATTGCTTTGAAGGGTGGACTAGGCACTGGCATCGGTGCATAGCTTCCCAAGGGGAGTCCTTCAAAGGTGACTGTAGTGATATTCAGCAGTGAGGTGTGTAGCACTTATTCTAGGATGAGTTTGTGAACTTAATTGTAAGCTGAGAGAGACATGTTATACAAAGGCTCTACGGCAGTGTTTCTCAACTTTTTATTTCATGCCACTTTGGGTAAACAAAAAACTTCAAGCCCTCGCCCTTGAGGTAATGATACATCCTGAAGAATTAGTACCCAGCCATCCCCCTGAACCTCGAGAATAACCAGAACAGAGCTCCCATCAGCTGTCCAGGTGCTGCCAAAGGTACTCATTAGAGGGCTTTGCTCTTTGCGTATAAAACAGTTCTCAACTGTGTTTTCTGCCTCAAGAAACAGAATAGATGATATTCACAATGTAAAACATCCATAGGCATGCC